>NC_055991.1:113722984-114022984 GCF_018446385.1 Zingiber officinale
AAAAAATTCTTTTAATGGCTTGGTTTCCTTGCTTAAGTTTTGAACAACATTAGGATAGTTTGGAATTAAAGGAGTAGTTTAAGGAATTATTTTGCATTGAATTATGTTTTGGTTCCTTATATGTTCTAATGTTCATGCATCAATTTTTGATAGCAGCAGCATTCTTTTTAGTAGATAACAATATTAAAGCCTTAATCAGAGTTTAAAGAGGTTGATGAGATGGTGATACTGTGCTCAGAATGCTTATGTTTCCTTTACAAGTTTTATCAGTTTTGGGTTGGTTTTAATAAGCAATGAACATAAGATAGCTTGATTAAATTTTGAGCATGTAGTTAGTTTTCTTTATTGATGTTAGATTTAAGTTTGAACAGCCTTATAGTTAGCATTTCAGATAGAGATTTCCTGATTTAGATTTCTTTGTTATGCTGCCATGAGCCTCAATTTTAGTTTTCTGTTAAGCATTAAGTGCAGATTTTTATAAGTATAACATGCAGATTTTTGATAAGTATTGCATGCAGAACCCCAATCTTAGAACAGATTTTTATTAAGCTTAATATGCAGAATTTTATTAAGCATTAGTGTGCAGATTTTATTAATCATTAGTGTGCAGATTTTTATTAAGTATTAGTGCAGATTTCTGTTGAGCATTAATATTGCAGAATTTTATTAGCATAGTATGCAGATTTTTGGTTTAAGCATTTCAAAGTTAGAATTTGCTTAAACATTTCAGTTTCTTTTAAAAGAAGTATTCTTTTAGAAGTATTAACAAGTATAAGAAAGCTAAAGAAAAGAAAGAAAAGGCCAAGGCCTTAAATAGATCCTAAAGTCGAGACTTTAGGGATTTTGGCACACAAGGTGCTTAAATAAATGCCAAGGCATTTTATTATAAGAAGTATTTAAAGATAAAAAGTATTTTACTTTTAAAGGGCATGTACCGGACACAAGGTCCAAGGGATGGGCTCCAAGTTGCCCCTAGGCACAAGGCCTAGAAGTATCTTAGTAGTTTCGGGATTAGCTACCTCGATTCTTATTAAGAATGCGCGCAAAGTGGTACAATGCCGGGCCCAAGAGAAGTTGATTATTATTTTGAAGTATAAAAGTAAAAGTTTTTGGAAACAAATGAAACAAACATCAAATATGTTTAGAATTAGAAAGTTTAGCTTCTTGTTATTTGAAGCATGCAGTATCAGTTTTCATTTGCTTCCTTATGAGTTTATTTTAGCATGACTATATGTCTTATCATTCAGTTGATTTCTTGCTATTAGATTATTTAGCATGATTAGCTTTATTTGCCTTTCAGCATGCAGTTATAGTTTTATTCTTGTACAACATGAGTAGCTTTACATGTTAGCTTTTCAGTTAGTATGATTCCTTTATTGGATTATGAGCATGATTAGCTATACATGTTTAGTATTTTCAGTTAGTATGATTCTTTTATTGGATTATGAGCATGATTAGCTATACATGTTTAGTATTTCAGTTAGTATGATTCATTTATTGGATTATGAGCATGATTAGCTATACATGTTTAGTATTCCAGATAGTATGATTCCTTTACTATTTATGAGCATGAGTAGCTTTACATGTTAGCATTCAGTTTTAGCATGTTTTTATTTATATACATGCATATCGAGTTTTTGTGAGTAGATAGCGCTCACTAAGCTTTATGCTTATAGACTGCACTTCCTCCTACTGCAGATAAAGGAAAGGAAAAGATTTAGCAAGGAAGGCGACAAGGTGGTGGTGATGAAGGTGTGTGATGACTGGACTATGGAGAGATCCAGAGTTTGCTAGCATATGTTCAGGATTTACCTGTTTAGAGTCTCAGTTTATGTTCTAGTTCTCTTTAAATATTATTATGAGTTGAGATTGTAATTAAGTTTATTCCGCACTTGTAGTTGGGTCCTATTGTTGGAGTGATATAGTTGTTTGCTATTGTTAGAGTAGTTCCTTCTTTTTATTTGAGTTATTATACTGCGTGGTCGTGTGATTATATGTTCCAGCCGCCTGTGGCTGAGTATACACCGTTTGTATTGTTGATTTGGTCACCGGTACAGGGGAGATTCTGTCGAAATTTTTCGGTAGGGTTTTCCTAGAGATTTTTAATTATACCGGTTAAGTAGAGTTAGTAGTTAAGTAACGGTCACTCTTAGAGAGTAGTAGTAGTAGTAAGAAGGGTGGTCGTTACAGTATGATCTCTAATATATGTTTGGTTTAAGTTTCATGCTTCATGTTATGTTAGAAAGTTTGGAACCTCAACTTTAGGTTTTGGCCAAGTAAGAATGGAAGACTTAGGGAAAAGTTTGAAACCTAACTATGCTTGTATATACTTTCTCATGATGTATGATCTCTAATATATGTTTGGTTTAAGTTTCATGCTTCATGTTATGTTAGAAAGTTTGGAACCTCAACTATAGGTTTCGGCCAAGTAAGAATGGAAGACTTAGGGAAAAGTTTGAAACCTAACTATGCTTGTATATGCTTTCTCATGATATATGATCTCTAATATATGTTTGGTTTAAGTTTCATGCTTCATGTTATGTTAGAAAGTTGGGAACCTCACCTTAAGTCTCGGCCAAGATTGAATATGAGATTTAGAGCAAAGTTTTTAAGTCTAATCATGCTTATTTAAGCTTCATGATGTATGATCTCTTACAAGTTGTTAGTTTAAGTATCCATGCTACATGTTGTATTGAAAGGTTGGAACCTCACCTTTAGGTTTCGGCCAAGAATGAGCTAGGGTTTGTAGGAAGATCAAAACCTCAACCATGTATGATAATGACTCCTTATGATGTGCTATGGATTGTAGGTCCCCATGTTGTATGTTATATGCTAAACGTTATGTGCACTTATGCTATCATGTTATGAGTTCTTATGATATGCTTATGTATGAGCATGTATGTCATCATGTTGGAATCCCTTATAATATGCTTTATGTTATATGCACTATATGCTATCATGATATGTTTATGAAAGGCTTATGTAAGATGAAAAGCCTAAGAGATGCTTCCCTTAAGTTGGGATCAAGAGTTCTCTCATGATATGACAAGAATATGATATGCATGATATGACAAGAATATGATATGTAATGTTATGATAAGAAACATGCTATGCTATTTTACTTTGTATGGCTTGTACCAAAGGTGGGCTCCATAAGCGCCCCTAGGTCGATGGTCTATGAAACGGGCCTAGTAAAAGGGATGGGCTCCTATGCGCCCCTAGGTCGATGGTCTATGAAACGGGCCTAATTCCTAGTAGGTTCAAGATTTGCTACCTTGGATTTATTTAGGATGTGCGCATTTATGTATGTATGTAGTACAAGCCGGGCCCTCATGTTGAGATTATGTTTAAGTATGTATATGATATATGTTTTCAAAAGGACATCTTGCATATACTCATTTCATGACACATGTTTTCAAAAGAACATCTTGCATCTACAAGTTCACGTTATATGTTTTTCTTTATGTTTTTTTAAGATGCTCTTGAAATATGTCTATGATGCTTATATGATCATGTTATGCTCTCACTTGTTATGATATGATTTTATGCTCTCACATGATATGATATGACTTTATATTTATGCTCTCACATGATATGATATGACTTTATGTTATGCGCTCACATGTTATGTTATGATTTACCACTTTATGTTCATGCATGATTCATGGTTTTTGTGAGTAGGAAAGGGACTTACTAAGCCTATGGGCTTATAGTTTTTTTTTATGTTTCCTTGTACTGCAAAAAAAGGAAAGGAAAGGAAAGGCTAAACTAAGAGGAGCAGCAGGAAGGGCAAAAGTGTGTGTGGCAGTGGCACGGTGGAAGAAAACTGCTATATGTTTTTAAGTTCTAAGTTGCTTATGAACCATGTGTTATTGTTATGTTTTGATAGTACTTTAACTAGTATGGATAGTTATGCATTTATGTTCATTATGTTTCATGCTAGTATGCTTATGATAACATGAAATATGCTTCAAGTAGTTGGTATTAATTAAGTGTATGCATGAATACTAGTAAGTTTACATGTTCAGTATGATAAGCTTGATGATTAGCGTAGAAAAATATTTAAATAACTGTTTCTGCTGCCATGATTCTTATATGTATGCACGTATGTAAGTAAGTCACCCCGTCCCTCCTTAAGTAGTTGGGAGGGTGGGTGTGACAGTCGTCCTTCTCGCTAGCTGCGTCTTTTGCTCGACTCCCTGTGCTCCTAAGCTCCTGCACACTTAGGTACAAGGTTAAAAACACGACAGAACCTAACTTAACTTATTGATCACACCTAACTTAACTTGTTGATCACACCAAAACAACCTTGGGGTTCCAACACATTTATTATTTTTCTTGGTGCTAATATGGTTTCTTGGAAATCTACCAAACAGGGCACGGTTGCACGCTCTTCGACTGAGGCTGAATATCGCGCCATTGCATCTACGACATCTGAGATTCAATGGATTAAATAACTTTTGACTGATCTGTTTCTTCCGGTTACTATGCTTACTATGCTCTTCACTGATAATTTGGGTGTCACTTATCTTTTAACTAATCCTATTTTTCACTCTTGGATGAAACATCTGGCTATTGACTATCACTTTGTTTGTGATATAGTGCAGGCCTCTGAACTACGAGTTACTCATATTCCTACTGAGGATCAGTTGGCTGATGCACTTACCAAGTCACTTTCTCGACCTCAGTTGTTTGCTATTTGTAGCAAGATTGGTGTCATTTCTGGGATACTATATTGAGAGGGCATATTAGGGAATAATTATTAGTAGTAAATACTTATTTATTTCCTAGTTATTAGGGAATAATTATTATTAGAAAATACTTATTTGTTTCCTAATTATTAGAGAATAATTATTATTAAGAAATACTTATTTATTTTCTAGTAGTTTATATGTTTTCCTATTTTATATGTTTTCCTATTTTTCACTTGTAATGATATTCATATACGACATATTATCATTAATAAAATATATGAATTCTATCGTCAACAATTTGTGCCCTTAAATATAAAGATAATTTTTTTATAAAAGACATTATGGGAGGGCATAATCCCGGTATCGAAGTGGAGAAATATGAGTTGTCAAAGGCTAATGTTGTCATGTTTGTCAAGATCATTTACGATAAAGTGAAACAAAATAAGTTACAACCATCTACCTTTAGTAATACTATTTGGGAGGAGATCAACAAGGAATTATATCTAGCTACGAAGATGAATTATGGTGTAGATAGGCTCAAAGGTAAATGGAATCGTCTACACACCAGGCAATGACATTTTGCTACATTACTTGCTCATACTAGTGTGGCAATAGATCTAGACACCAGTAAAGTGAATGCTCCCGAGGAAGTGTGGGCAAAATTTTATATGGTAAATATTTTTATCCATTCAAATATATATATTTATTGTATGCTAGTGTATAATAAAATGCTTTCCTAATCAATGGTATAGAAAAATAAAAGGGAGTACAAGGCAATACGAACGAAAGGCAGTGATCATTTTCACATTCTTAGTGAAGTTTTTGGTGGGACAACTGCAACAGGTGATATACACATGACTTATACTCAATTACCAACCACATCTTATGAAGACAAAGCTCGAAGAAGCATTCATTAATAGAGGTGTTAGCTCATATGTTGAAGTCGTTGATGACGAGAATGAGGATGTTGGAGGGGAACCTAATAATCGGCGGCGGCGTGTTGTAGAATCATCCAATAGTCGTCGATATAAAGATCTTGAACTTTCAAGAATTGAAAAATATGAAGCTTGTATGGACAAGTGGAGTAGTACCATGCAACAATTGAGTAGAGAATCTATTTCAATGTAAAAATACCTAGAGTTGAGGGCTGCTAAGTTAGAACATCAACAAGATATATTCTGCTCTTCTAGAATTATCGTGTTCAATGATCCTTACTCTATAGAGATGTTCATGTAGGTTTTAAATGGGATGAAATCATTATCTACCCAAGCGTACACAAAAGATACCGAAGCTTTCCTTAAAACCTGGTCTACGTGAAATTTTCATCAAATAGGAGAGCTGAATCATTGGATTGCCTCAATCTTGAGCACGTGTAGGATCATATGTTGCCAAGTTGATGGGGAGTGCTTTTATTACCTAACTGAAGACTACTTAATGTTAATGGAGTTTGTTTTATTTCATGGCTTGAATATTTAAGACTTATTATATTTGATATTTTAGAATTTAATATTGAAGCCTATGTTGACTTTTTTAATATGAATTATTTATTGGATGTTTATGAGATGAATTTATTGGTAATTTTATACATGTGTTGATTTTAATATTGGTATGCTGCATATCATGTCAAGTTTTGATGATGAATATAATGAATTGGGCCCAGATATCAATTTGCTGATACTTTTAGGTATCGCAAATGATTTTTTTTATGACATGACGACTGAATATCTTGGATACATTGATCAAAGGTCGTGTCAAACTTCATGTCTTACTGGGAAGATGTATATACAAGAAATGCTTGATGGGCACCCCCAAGTTTGCTTTGACAATTTTCGTATGTCAAAACATGTGTTTGTGAATTTTTGTAGAACATTAAAAGAGATGAATCTATTGCAAGATGGAAAGAAATTTACAATTGAAGAAGGTGTCGCTATGTACCTACTAATTGTCGAGCACAACACACGACATCGGATATGCGCAGATCAATTTCAACATTCATTCTACAATAGTAGCAATTGATTCAAACGAGTTCTACTAGCTGTTTGTACCTTGGGCACATATATTATTCGACCATATAAACACAATGGTGTCCATTCTCTCATAATGAACAATCCAAAGTGGTTTCCGTATTTTAAGATACATATTCTACACTAATGTGTCTACTTACATTAACAATATATCCTTACTAACACATTGTGCATTTTTAGAATTGTCTTGGAGCAATCGATGGGACTCACATGTCGGCATGGGCATCAACATCAATTCAAACATCTTTTAGCGGTAGAAATGTTATTGTTACACAAAATGCAATGCTTGCATGTGACTTCGATATGCTTTTCACATTTATGTATAATGGTTGGGAGGGGACAACAAATGATTCCAAGTATTCATAGATGCATTGACAAGGTATGGAAACAATTTTCCTAAACCTTGCAATGGTAAAGAACATATAAAATCCTATATATATATATATATATATATATATATATATATATATATATATATATATATATATATATATATATATATATATATATATATATATATATATATATATATATATATATATATATATATATATATATCAATTTTATCTTGTTGATTCTGGTTACCCAAACATGCCGGGGTTTCTTGCTCTGTATTGAGATCGACGCTATCACTTGCCAGATTATTAGGGGCAAAGCAGACCAAATGGGAAGGAAGAGCTATTCAATTATAGGCACAATACATGTCATAATATTATAGAGCGGTGCATTGGGATGCTCAAAGCAAGGTTCCGAATTGTAAAAGATATGCCAAAATTACCAATTACTAGGCAAAAATTAATTCCAGTTACATGTTATACGATGCATAATTTTATACATCGACATCATGCAATGGATAATGCGTTTATGGAATACTCTTCTGATGATATGCTCATGTCTATAGTTGAAGGTGATTTTAGTGATCAAGAGTCAATTCCAATTGATCCAAGCCAGACAGCTCAGATGGGAAATGTATGTGATAAAATTGCAAGCAATATATGAAATGATTATGTGGAGCATCATCCATAATTAACTTTATATTTATGTTTAATATATTTGAACATGTGAAACTAAAAACAATATGTTAGAACATATATATTAATATATGATAATTTTTTATTTAAAAAGGAACAGATTGAATCACTTGTTAAATAATTTAACTTATCATTTTCCATATTAATCTACCAATATATATACACGCACTCACTCCCTTATTAAGATTGAGGTCCTTTTTCTTTTAATTAGTATAATTTTATTTTGTTGTTATATTAAGTATACATTAGAATGAAATTTAAACTGCATATTTATTTTAAAACCAACTTCAAATTAAAAATTTACATTTGAATTAAACATTTTGATAGCCTCTAGCGTAGAGGAGATGCAATGATACACACATAATAAAAAAATAAAGGAATACATAGTATTCTTTTATGTAATAAAAAGGGATAATATATACAAGGGGAGACCACCTGAGACATAAAATGGAAGTCCAAAAGTAATGAGAAAGCTTTTTTAAAGTAAAAGATAAGTTATCATCAAGTAAATTATAATATATAGCTATGATATGACTACCATAGTCCAATGATATATTTATACAAGTTGTTATGGAAAACACCCTCATAAACAAATATGATAGCATTAAATATAATATGGGATCAACAATAAGAGCAAAGTAGTTGTCGAAACAATCATATATTATTTAATGTCAAACCTTTATTAATTGAATTAAATCAACCGCCATCATTATTCTTGACAATATATACTTTCACTGCTTGGCGTAACTGAGCACTGCATATACAGTTTGCACCAAAGTGAGAAGGTTGAAGAACACAGCTGCAGTGACACCGATTGTGACCCACCGATTCTTGAAATAGTTTTGCTTCAACCATGAGAAATTCCACAATGCGCAAAGTATGTTGGTCCTGTTTCTGCAGTGGCTCTTTACATTGATCATTACCTCTGCGAGATAGAAATTGTCGAAGTCGACGACAGGGGCATCCGTCCTTCGGAGCTGGTTGAATATGTGAGCCACTTCTTCATCACTGCGCAGGCGGCTGACGATGATGTTATGTTTCCGGAGCACCGCCACGTCCCTGTCAGTGTTTATCAGGCAGTCCATGAACCAAACGTAAGTGGAGATGTAGTAGCCAACCCCACGGCATTGCTGCTCGAAAGCGATGAGGTTTCGGAGGAGGGAGATGTTGTCATCGTTGATGAGGAATTGAGGAATCTCCATGGATCTCTTGCTTGCGTCGAAAGTGATGTCCAAGAAGCTCTCGCAATTGATCTTATTTGTAAATTGAATTCTCATTGCCTGGAGCATCTCTGCACTGGGGAAGGAAGATAAGTCGGTGTTGTGAAGCCGTCTTTCCCTGTACCGCGGCTCGACAATTATAAGACTTGAATGGAAAAGATGGAGCAAATGGGAACTTGAATCAATTAATGGATCTGAACGGACGCGCAAGTTGAATCTCCAGGTCGGAGAGAGGTTTCGGTGAATTTGCTGCATGAGCGAATAAAAAGTACCACCGATATTAATAATATCATCCCAGCCGCACTTCTCGAAGAGATAAAGAAGGGGACGAAGAGGGAACTGGTTTTCGACCACCAACATATCGTTAATAATCGATGGAGCTGCCCACTTCCACGAGTACTCTTCCATCTCTATTCTCGGCCCCCCTTCTTGCATCTTTATTATTTTAATCGACTCGCATCGCTCGCGTAGAAACTCAGCCATGAAAGCGCAGTCGAGCAGCATCATCTCCACGAACTCATCGCTGCTCATGCTGATCTGCTCCGAGTAGGCACAACGTAAATCCGACTCCCAGTCCTTTAATTGCACGACAATGCGCTGCAAATCCCCGATCATGGCTCCCCTAAAAAAGTTGCTGGCGCAGGGCAATTTGATCCGTTCATCCGTTGCTTGAAAGAGTTGCTTTCCATGGTGGTAGGGGCCGAGGGAGAACATCTTTGGTTCAAAAGAATCGACATTGGTTCTGCGGATGTTCTCAGGAACTCGAAAGATCGTCGCCTGGATGCCTTCCTTGGGTTTGTCTGAGGCCCTTCTCAACTTCTCCATGAAATTCCACGGCATGTCTCCAAGATCGATGTTGATTGCTAGGGGCTCAACAATCTCCATCTCTTATAGTTAAACAACCATATATAAAATCTAACGTTGATTGCAGACTTGTAGCTCTGGATTCCAGGAAATTAAGCAAACTTAAATATAATTCGTGCATATGAATATAGGAAAACTAACAAAATATAGAGAAAAAAAAAAGGGACGATCTAGAAGAACTAAACGAGGATGATTAATAACCAGCTATATATGGCAGCTCCAACCTAGCTTAGATTGCTTCGGCAACCTGCTGCCTCCTGCCGTGGAAGAGGAGAATATGATAATTAATCTGGGGAGGGGACGAGAGTACTTGAGAATGTATATTACATATTTATAGCTAGCTGCTTTTACTTTTTCTTTTTTCAGACAAACTGCATTAGATTCTATGTTTTATCCTTTACCCAAGCATAAGGTTACAGCATTAGATTCTATGTTTTATCCTTTACCCAAGCATAAGGTTACAGCATTAGATTCTTTTTTCAGACAATGTGGATCCCATGCACCTAGTTAATTTCGTATAGGGCATAGCCACACAAATTGGGGTGTACTTCCCTTGGACTCCCCCTTGCTCATGGGGGCCGGGAAGATTGAGAGAGGCGACCACTTTGTTGATAACTACCTATAACTACTGTAGAACAAAGAAGAGTTTTGAGACCAACAAGAGCTTAATTCTATAAGATATATATACATGTGCCTCTCTTTAATTTGTTTGATAAAAATGAGGAAAATGAATGTCGATCTTGATTCTCACGCTGCGGATTTATGGATTGTCACCCGTGGAAGTCTTCCTTGCCCATCGCATGCCTCATTGTTCCACAAGGCATTGCCCCACCTTCATCTCATTCTCTTCTTTAGCAGATCTAGTCCATGTGGGGTGTGCCACTTTGCGTGTGTGTGTATATATGCAAGAGATCAATCTTATTAAGCACATGTTTTCCATTTTGTTTGTTAGATTAAATATACATTAGAATGTGCTTATCTTGGTTGTATAATAAAGAGATGATTCCAAGCATAGTTTGTATAATTGTGATCTTATATGGAATCAATTTGGGATTATAACAGGATTGGATTGGTCGAGATATGATGGTAGGATAGTACAATTCTATTAAAAATCTTTAAAATTTTATGATAGATGATTAACAATTATAATTAATGCCTAAAAAAAATTATTTATATATAAATAAATTAATAATTTTATATATACATAATCATCCATACTTAGACACCACAAATAACAATATTACACAAATTTAAATTAATTAGTAATTTAACTACCATTCTAGCACAATAACACTTAATATTATTTATATTTTCATATCACAAAATTAAAGAGTATAAAATTTCTACTAACACAATAACAATCGCATTCAACCACCAAATGTTTCCTTGTTCATAAGATGACTCAATTTAAAGATCAACAAATTATCTGACGTAGAGGAAGTTATTGAAACTTTTGATTTAAACACAAACACTTCAAACAATTTTCTAAAGACATGCTGATTACGTAGAATATCAAGTAATAGATATCCAAAAAATTATTATTTTGAAAAAAAATAAATGATAAAATATTATTAATAAAAATTAATGCAAAAAAAACTAAATAGATGTTTAAATAGTCTCAGAACTCTAACTCTAACTCTAACTCTAACTCTAACTCTAACTCTAACTCTGTAAAACATAAAAATAACCTAAATTATAAAATGTCCAAAAGATAATATAAAAAAAGACTAACAACTTTTTGGATCTCCGGAAAAATTTTAAACGATATTTTTTTTATTATGAAATTAGGTAGTTACGAGTTTTACTCAATAATTAATTATAGGTCTTTGAATATACTTCAATTTAATATATTATAAGTCTAGTGATTCAACTCGAGTCAAAATTTATGGTTTCTAAAAGTTTTTACTGATATTACTCTGTTCCTATTACGATCCTGCTCTGATTCTATTAATCTTACTACGATCCCACCGATTCTACTCTGATTTCATTGTAAAAAATGTTCCTACATTATTTAGGATGGATTTTATATTCCGGATCATAGGACTATGCAATCCTACTATCCAAGATGACAATTTTACAAACACGGATTCTAAGTATATACTCAATTTACTTTCGCATGAGAAAGACCAGCTTCATACTAAAAATTTTGACAGCAGCTTGACACTTCAAACTAAAATTTTACATTTAAGATTAATATTCACGTATTTGGATAGTCATTTGTATTCAAAATAAACATTTAAATAGATTTAAATAATAAAAAAACTAAACGGCTAGAAATTCAAATAGTACTTAAAATATTAAATATTTAATCAACTGCCGTTTGGAGAAATCCTGAAGCAGCTCAAAGTTCCGAGCATAAGTAAAAGCTATGGAAAAAAAAAAGGTTAGTGAGACTAGATCGTTGATAATGTTAAGATAATATAATTTGAATCAATTTCCCAATATAAAGATAAATTCAGATTAAATATATAAATAAATAGATATAAACTAACCTATTTATGAAAAAACTTTATTATAATAAATGTTAGAAATTTAATATATATGAGAAATTAAATCTTCGTCATTGGATCAAGATTGATAAATCTTGTTCATTCAACTTAAAATGTTTAAGTGTTCCTTGGATGATTAAATTTCATTCATTGATTTCTAAAGGGTAACATCTAATGCAGAGATAGTATGTCTCTTAGGAAAAGATACGATCTACATCATCTAATTCAAAATAGATAAATAAGATCTAACTAAACCAAGAGGTTCCTATACCCCTTCATTTAGTATAAATAAGGTCTATTACATACTCATTTCAATCACTCAATTCCTTTCAAGCAAAGCAAGCATTGTATTCCATACTTTCATTGGAGAGTTCGATGAACTTTTTCGGTTCGGAGGTCTTGCGATTTACAGTGATGTTATCTCAAGATAAAGTCGTTATATCTTGGGAGACGATTATCGTGTTCCCTGAACACCATGTACGAGGTAAAATAGTTTTAAAGAGCTAGAGTCTAACTCTAATCTCCACTTTATCAAAACGATGGTATACTATCATTCTACCTATGTTCAAATTGCATCATCATAAAATCTCAACAATAAATATTAATAATTTTTATAATCTATAATATATTTTTTAGAAAGCTTAATTAAATTTTGTATGATGGAATTATTTGTAGAGGTTGTCCAATGTAGCCGGTGCCCGGTGACTCTATTTACATATGATTATTTGAGATGACATCTACTAATTATGAACAAAATATAAATTATTTTATGATCTAGATAAAATTACATGCATGTGAATTTTGGCGTCTAGTCATCAAATGTTACGCTAATATGATTCCAGTAGCCCATTCGAGCAATTCACTGTCCAATCAAACTGTAAAAATGGCATCGTCCCGAGCGGTACGATAGTTAAGTATCTATTATTATATGAGATGTTGAAATTTACATTTAAGATATTTGAATATTTTTCTTTTATCTCTTAATTATATGTACTAATGATTAATAGTCATCTATAATTTATCTCATTCCTATTATCTTAAGAATAAGTTGGCGAGAGCATTTGGAACAATCAAATCATCTTTTACCACATATTATAATATTGACATCTCCATATGTGTACAATTGATTAGAAAGATAACAATTGTATTATAATAGAGTAAGAAATCAATTCTCTACTTTATATCAACTAAGCTTTTGATTATAAGTTGACTTCATAATTTATCTTCCTTTATATAAATTGAAATTAATTGAACAGGACATTATATAGACAAATTAGGACTCATAAATATCATAAAAACTAAAATTATCTTAAATACTATAAAAATAAAAAAAATACTAAAAATAGCAATAAAATATATAAAATATTCAGAGATGAGCAATAGCCTAAATATTACTTTTTGGATTCAAAACTTAACAGCTATAAGTTTTCTTATAATAAGTTAATGTAAATATCTGAATTATACGCGTATGACTATAGATAAAATCTGATTCTGTATCCCAAACTAAAAGTTAACATATTGGATTTGTATGCATAAAAAATTTATATATATTAACTAAGAGAAAAATGCGAGAAAAAAAATCCACTGCGAAGGATCTAAAGGTAGTTTTTCTTTCTCAGTGAAATAGAAGACACATCGTTGACTAAAAACAAAAACTTTAGATGATTCGAGGTGAATCTGTATTTGGACGGACATTTTATTTACTCATTTGAAATCAACAGAGCAAAGCAGAAGGAACATCAAAGGGGGTTGCCCTCGTCTCTTAAGGTTGCATTTCCTTTAGAACAAATACACGAGCAGTCGTGATCATCTTGACCTCTCTGTACGAGGCGTTTGTCACGGTTGATCATCAGCTTGATTTGAGGAATATGTGACGAAACCTGACGCCACATCTGTTCCGTTTGGATGCTCATACTCAAAGTAGTGCTGCACCTGAAATAAGAATAAGCCTGATAAGTAAACTGTGAACCGAGGAGTGTATCCACTGCTATAGATTAAAAAATCTCTCCCTTTATTTTTTTTAATTGGTAATTGCTTTACAATAATTTTTTGCTATCAAAGTATCTCGCATCACACAGTAGGGTAGCAGATTTGTATTATGACTATTGTTCGAACCTGATTGATTGTCAGATTACCTTTTGCCTTGTACGAATGGTTTACATGAAGACAAAAGGAAAAGTGACTCAGGGCATAAGTAGAAGGAGGAATTAAGTAGAAGATTGTTGGTAATATATTTAAAGTAATATAAACAGTAGTATTATATTGACATAAAAATAGCATGTAATAGATAGATAAATAAAGTAGTCGGGTTTAGAATATAGTTATCTGGTTGAAGTGTCGGCACGCCGACTGTCCTTAGAGAATTTATTGCCGCCTCACGGTGAAAGGCTCCCGGCAAAATTCCCCCAAGATCCGACAACCGCTCGTCTTGTCCGTAGGTGCACTCCAAAACGGACGCGACACTCGGACCCAACCTCAGATCGCCGAAAGACCAAGCCTCAGGACACAACAAAGGCGCAGAAAGACTCGAACTCGAAAAAAAAAACAGAGGAGGTGCTGTGCAGAATGTATCTCACAGAGAAGGGAGAAGAAGGAAGATTGAGTGAAGAATAGAGGCACTGCTTGTCCCCTTTTATTCACTCCGAGGAGGTACGAAGCACTGCTTCGCTAGCGAGGAAACGCGTCCGCGTCTCCTCACGCGCGGTGTCGCGTCCGTGTCTCCTCTCCTCACGCGCGGTGTTGCGTCCGTTCCTTACGCGGAACAAAAACCAAACTCTGGTTTGGTTCGAACCAACCGAACCTGAAACTCAGACTGAACCAAACTAGCAAAAACAGACCGGGCCGCCCGTGAGCGCAAGGCCCACGGGCTGGGGATTTGCACCCCCCCTGCGCGCGTTAATCGCGTACGTGACGCCCGGTTTATGGATTTCCGGCTCGAACCCCCCAAATCCACTCGATTTGGGCTTGGCCCGCGCATGCGTGTAGGTCCCCTTATCATTGCTAAGCAAGGATGGAAGGGCTTCCTATATAAGCCCTTCCAAGCTTCTCCACTTAGCAATGTGGGACTAAAAACACTACCAACAAATGCTTTGAATTTAATACAAAATTCAACAATTCCCCACAAATTCAAATCATTTCGGTTTAAAAGATAAAATATGTCCTAAGGCTAGGTTGCAATGAGCTTTTAGTGAAAATACCTTCCGGTTTGAATTTTCACCTGAGTACACCAATCTTATTCACATAGGTTTGAAGTGAACTAGGTAAACCTTCTTTTTTATATGTGAAGTCAATTGGTAACAACTCATCACGGGCGACGGTTGAATCCTTCTGGGTTGGTGCATTACGGTCATGCCACCGAATCTTGTTTCATAAGTGCTAAGGGGAGTTGCCTAGACCCCCCACACTGCGGCCACACAGTTACACTTACATAGGTGAGTTCTCCAAGGATGTACTGCAAGCATCCTGTCATTTAAGACCTTGAACTCATTAAGAGCTCCTAAGCTCATCCTTACTAGCAGTCAAGCATCTATCCAGGGAAGAGACTATGAGATTACATCTCAATCAATTTGATGCTTACGTTTCACCCTTATAGCTTGTTTGTACCACATTGAACCTACTTTTTGGGATCTCCAATCAGATAGGTTGGGTTGCCGCTATAGATGAAACCAGGACAGGCCTCAGTCTCATTCCCTTACTGGATCTCTTGATTTTCTCAGAATCAAGTCCTTTAGTGAGTGGGTCAGCAATATTGTCTTTTGAACTTACAAAGTCCAATGACACCACTCCAAGAGACACTAGCTCACGAATAGACTTTAATCTTATTCGTACATGTCTCTTCTGTTTCTGGTTATACTTGGAGCTTCTAATCTGAGCTATTGTTGTTTGATTATCACAGTGTACTGAAATAGAAGGTATTGGCTTCATCATCAAGGGAATTTCAGAAAGAAGACCCTTAAGCCAATCAGCTTCAGTTACTGTGGTATCCAAAGCACACAATTCTGCCTCAGATGTAGACCGGGTTATCCAACTAGCTTCAGTTACTGTGGTATCCACTCGTCTGTTTAACAGACCTCCAAGCAACTGCACCGCCTCCAAGTGTAAAGACATAACCAGTAACGCCTTTACACTCAGCAGTGTCAGCTATCCAACTAGCATCACTATATCCCTCCAGGACTGCAGGGAATCTCCCGTACCACAAGCCCAAGGATATAGTGCCTTTCAGATATCTGAGTACTCTGTCTAATGCATCCCAATGCGTTCTGTCCGGATAGCTGGTAAACCTGCTCAATTTTGATATAGCAAAAGAAATATCAGGTCTAGAACAATTTGCTAAATACATTAGACTACCTATTATTTGTAAGTATCTTAATTGAGACACTGTCACACCACTCTTATTCTTGTGAAGAGTTTTTGAAGGATCATAGGGTGTGACTACAGATTTAACTTAGCTATAGCCATATTTCTCTAATACTCTCTCAACATAGAGTGACTGAGAAATTGCTATTCCATCAGTTAATCGAGTCAACTTCAGCCCTAAAATCATATCAGCACAACTCATATCCTTCATATCAAACTTACCACTTAAGAGGGTCTTAGTCTCATTTATAATAGAAAGGTTAGTTCCAAATAGTAGAATATCATCTACATATAAGCATAGTATAATACAATTATCACCTTTCATTTTAGCATATACACATTTATCAGAGTCATTCACTTCAAAGTCAAATGATAGCATAGCTCTATCAAATTTTTCGTGACACTGCTTTGGGGCTTGCTTCAAACCATAAAGAGATTTGACTAACCTACAAACTTTGTTCTCATTTCCAGAAACTACATATCCCTCAGGTTGATCCATATATATCTCTTCTTCAAGATCTCCATTAAGGAATGCCGTTTTAACATCCATTTGATGGATCTCAAGATGATATATGGACGTCAATGCTATTAATACTCGGATTGTAGTAATTCTTGTAACAGGAGAATAAGTGTCAAAATAGTCAATCCCTTCTTTCTGTTTGAATCCCTTAGCAACTAGGCGGGCTTTGAATTTATCTACTGACCCATCAGGTTTTAGTTTTCTTTTAAACACTCATTTACATCCTATAGTGTTACACCCAGGAGGTAAATCTACTAACTCCCAAGTAGCATTAGAGATAATAGAGTCCATTTCACTTTTAATGGCCTCTTTCCAGTACTTAGCTTCAGGAGAAGCCATAGCATCTCTATATGTCACAGGGTCACCTTCTATATTATAGGTGATAAAGTCCTGGCCTAAATCCGTAGACACACGTTGCCTCTTGCTCCTTCTTGGTTCTGTACACTCACTAGATTCATCTAGTCTAGAGTGACTTGAGGAAGGTGTACCCACTACGGATAATGGGACCTCTACAGAAGAAGGCTCTTTTCTAGTAGGAATACTAGATTGAGGTGTTCTCGTCTTCATAGGAAATATATCCTCAAAAAATGTAGCATCGCGAAGTTCTACAATAGTATTTGCATCTATTCCAGGAATTTCTGATTTAATAATCAGGAACCTATATGCAATATTATTTTGAGCATAACCCAAGAAGATACCATCTACGGTCTTTGGACCAAGTTTTTTCTTTCTGTGTTCAGGTACTAGTACCTTTGCAAGACACCCCCACACTTTAAGGTATTTCAAACTTGTCCTTCGGCCTTTCCAAAGCTCATATGGGGTTTTATCCCTTGACTTCATTGGGACTCTATTTAGCACATGGCATGCAGTGTATAGAGCCTCCCCCCACATAAAGTTGGGTAACCCAGAACTGTCTAACATGGAATTAATCATATCTTCAAGGGTTCGATTTTTTCGTTCTGCTATACCGTTGGATTGAGGACTATATAGAGCAGTTACCTCATGGATTATACCTGTATCTTGATAAAAATTTTGAAACAGGTTCGAGGTAAATTCTCCACCCCTATCAGACCTTAACCTCTTAATAGTTTTATCGGTTTGATTCTCAGCTTCAGATTTAAAAATCATAAATTTATCTAAAGCTTCATCCTTGATTTTTAGCAAATAAACATAACAATAACGAGAGTGATCATCAATGAAGGTAATGAAATACCTTTTATGGTCTCTAGTTATTACACCGTTAAACTCACAACAGTCAGTATGAATCAATTCTAAAATATCAGAATTTCTATCAACTGATTTGAAGGGTTTACGGGGTTGTTTATATTGCACACAAATTTCACATTTTTTCTTATCATTTATAGCATGCTTAGGGATCATGTCTAGATTCATCATCCTTTTTACGGTATTAAAATTGACATGTCCTAATCTGTCATGCCACAGATCATAAGACTCAATGTTATATGAACAACTAATATCAGAAGTTTTATTTAAAGTAGCATTTTCTACATTGAGTTTAAATAAACCTTCATTAAGGTAACCTTTTCCAATAAAGGTTCCTAAATGTAATATTACAACTTTATTACATTTGAAGTTTAACTCATAACCAGCACGAACTAACTTTGATCCGCTAATCAAATTTCGACGGACCGCTGGAACATGATGCACCTCATGCAGTGACAGGACTTTTCCAGAGGTGAACCTCAGGTCAACTTGTCCTATCCCAAACACCCTGGCTGCAGAATGGTTCCCCATGGTCACGGAAGTGCCTTCAATTACCCGATAAGTAAGGAAGGCAGATCGATCAGCACAACAGTGTACATTAGCACCTGTATCAACTAACCATTCATTGGGTTGATAGATCAAGTTTAGTTCGGGTTTGAAGGTAACAAACCTATCGCTGGTGTCGTCACTAGCAGTCACTACATTTACTTGTGCCTTGGTGTTGGACGTATTGCTTTGGTTCTTGTCCTTTCGCTTAGGGCAGAATTTGGCATAATGTCCAACCTGTCCACATGCCCAGCAAGGCTTAGGTTTAGTTCCAGTTTTCTTTTGAACCTTTGGGTTGGGTTTCATCTTGTTCTTCATTTTCTGATTTTTGAATTTCTTCTTGTCAGATGAGACTACTACATTTGCCTTTGGAATAAAATCCATAGGCATTCTTGTATCATCATTTTTATGTTGCTTCCGATGTTCTTCTTCGATATTTAAGGCAATCATCAAATCTTCTAGAGAGATTTTACCTCTCCGATGTTTAAGAGTCATGCCAAAATCTTCCCAACTCGGAGGCAATTTTTCGATGATAGACAAGACCTGAAATTTTTCAGGTAATGGCATATCTCCTTCAGCAAGACCATGAATTTGAACTTGGAATTCATGTGTCTGCTCAACCACAGATTTGCCTTCAACCATTTTGAAGTTCAGGAATTTTGCCACAGTGTACTTTTCTAAACCAGAATCTTCAGAGTTGTATTTTTTATCTAAAGATTTCCACAGCTCTTTAGCTGAAGCGGTTGAACAGTACACATCAAATAGTGCGTCTGAGAGGGCAGATAGGATTCTCCCATGGCAGAGATAATCCCTTTGCTTAAACCTCTCTAAGGCAGCACTACGGGCAGGTTCCTCTTCAGTAGGTGAAGGAGGGTCTGTTTCTATAACGGAGAATAGCCCTAGGGTAGTAAGCCAAAATTTCATCCGTTGTTGCCAACGTCTGAAGTTTTGCCCGTAAAATTTCTAGGGTCTAGCACTAGCCTCATCAGATCCTATTACCCTATCATTCATCATGTCTATTGATATAAGCAATAAATTCTCTAAGAATGTTGGTAATATATTTAAAGCAATATAAACAGCAGTATTATATTGACACAAAAATAGCATGCAATAGACAGATAAATAAAGTAGTCGAGTTTAGAATATAGTTATCCGGTTGAAGCGTCGGCACGCCGACTGTCCTTAGAGAATTTATTGCCGCCTCACGGTGCAAAGGCTCCCGGCAAAATTCCCCCAAGATCCGACAATCGCTTGTCTTGTCCGTAGGTGCACTCCAAAACGGACGCGACACTCGGACCCAACCTCAGATCGCCGAAAGACCAAGCCTCAGGACACAACAAAGGCGCAGAAAGACTCGAACTCAAAAAGAAAAACAGAGGAGGTGCTGTGCAGAATGTATCTCACAGAGAAGGGAGAAGAAGGAAGATTGAGTGAAGAATAGAGGCACTGCTTGTCCCCTTTTATTCACTCCGAGGAGGTACGAAGCACTACTTCGCTAGCGAGGAAACGCGTCCGCGTCTCATCACGCGCGGTGTCGCGTCCGTGTCTCCTCTCCTCTCGCGCGGTGTTGCGTCCGTTCCTTACGCGGAACAAAAACCAAACTCTGGTTTGGTTCGAACCAACCGAACCTGAAACCAAACTGGTTTGGTTCAGACTGAACCAAACTAGCAAAAACAGACCGGGCCGCCCGTGAGCGCAAGGCCCACGGGCTGGGGATTTGCACCCCCCCTACGCGCGTTAATCGCGTACGTGACGCCCGGTTTATGGATTTCCGGCTCGAACCCCCCAAATCCACTCGATTTGGGCTTGGCCCGCGCATGCGTGTAGGTCCCCTTATCATTGCTAAGTAAGGATGGAAGGGCTTCCTATATAAGCCCTTTCAGGCTTCTCCACTTAGCAATGTGGGACTAAAAATACTACCAACAAATGCTTTGAATTTAATATAAAATTCAACAAAGATAACAAGAAAATCTGAAGACAACAAAGAGAAATCGTGTTTTGCTAAAAAAAAAAAAGATAGAAAATTTTGTTAATAATAAAGGATTGATTTCCCAAATAACTGAATAAATGTTTATATACCTCTAAACTCTTAGACTAGAAATGAAAGAATTTGTAATCTACAATTTCAATTTCTAACTTATAAAGAAAAGAAAAAAAATTATAAAAAAGAAAAAACTAATAACAAAAAGGAATTAATAAAATAGGATATTGATATAGATAAAGTCTAACCTATAAATAACAAAAATACCATAAAATGGAAATAACTAAAAATAGCAAAATAATCTTCAAAGGCTTTGAAAAGTACTTATATGATTGATTTTGGGTCCAAAACATGGTGATTGCAAGTTACCCTAATAACAAATATAGATTTATGAATTTTACACGTGTGAGCACTGATAGAACCTAATTTGAGTTCCAATTCAAAAGTTATGTTCTCCGAAAGATTAGGTCCTCCTAGGTTGGTCTTGCATTAGTTGTCCCAAGTTGAAAAGAATTCGTCCTCGATTTCATGGTAATATCATCAGTATCCTCAGAATAGGGAGTCGAGTGTTATACATTAAAGAAATCAGAAGTCTTCAAATGACCAAGAAGGCACAACCTGTAGGCGTTGTCGTTAATCTTCTGTAGTATCTCATATGGTCGGATCTTCCACTCTTTGAGCTTGTGATACTCGCCAACGGGAAAACGATCATGAGTCAATATAGCCCAGATAAAATCTCCAACCTCAAAAAGTACCTGACGATGATAACTATCAATCTGAGCCTTGTACTTGATATTTCTCTCTAGAATTGCCAGTTTCACCTGTTGGAGCAATCTAGGTGCCCTAAGTTTTGATGTTTGGACAAAGGTTTAAATTAGGTTTATTGTTGTATTTGATATGCATTGTGAGTGTGCAAGATACAGATACAACAAGGAAAGTCCAAGTGTGATCTTGGCAAAGGAGGAAAGTCCAAGGATGAGTTTTAGCGGTGTAAGTCCAAGCATATAGTCTTGGCAACGTAAGTCCAAGTGTGACTTGGCAATGGATGAAGCCCCGGAGGTGAGGAGCCTCTTGGCAAAGGAAGACCCGACAATATGGACAAGGCCGAAGGAAGCTCCAGAAGGTAAGACGTGAAGGATGGGGAGACATCCGAGGGACGCGAGGCTGATGGAGGAGGCTAGAAGGCTAGGTCTAGGTTGGTCGGGCGAGAAAGAGTGCTGAGTGAATGTACTCGAGGAAAAATCCTAAAATTAGGGTTTACTGTAGCAGCATTGTAGCGTTACTGTAGCAGTACTGTAGCAGTCGACTGATGATTGTAGCAGTCGACTGGTGCACTGTAGAGAGCCGTTGAGAGAGCCGTTGGGTTGGCACCAGTTGACTGGTGCAAGGACCAGTCGACTGGTAACGGGCAAATCAGCTTACTGATTTGCTCCAAGCTCTATAAGAAGGAGCTTGGGATGGCCGGCCAAGGTGACGAAATTAGACTTGGTTAAAGCCTAATTAGTAATCACCAAACGTGCTCAAGGTTCTCTTGTGTCCAAGTGTTCTTGGTTGGTGTTGTGGTGAGGTTTCTCCACCCACAAGGAGTTGCTTGAGTAGCCGGAGTTTGCCGGGGGCTAATCCACCGAAGGATCGGGATCGTCCACCTTACGGGCAGCCGTGGAGTAGGAGCAAGTTATCTCTGAACCACGTTACATTAACGTGCATTGGTTTGCATTTCCTTTCTTTGTCTTTAGCTTTCATATTCGTATTTAATTTCGTATTATTCCGCTGTGCAACTAACGAGTACGTAGGAAGCCATCAATTTGGGTGAGACGCTATTCACCCCCCCCCCCCCCCTCTAGCGGGCACATCGGTCCCAACATCACCTACTTAGGAATGCCCTGAAGATGCTCTGCCATCTCATCTTCTTTAGGACTACATCGTCCTACATGTGGAATAGGGACTAAGTCCAGAACCATGGATGAGTTTTGCCCATAAACAATCTCAAAGAATTCAGACCTATGATCCTATTTCTTGATCTATCGTAGGCAAACTTTGCTTGAGGTAATACTAAGTCCCATCGCTTCAACTTAATTCTTGTGATACATCTTAGAAAATTATACAGACTCTGATTCACCACATCGGTTTGCTCATCTGTCTCAGGGTGGTAAACACTACTAACTGCATACCCAATTTTCCCCATAAACTTTTCTAGAAATGACGGATGAACTTGGTATCTCGATCTGAAGTCTTGATCAAGTAACGCTGCGATATAAATTTATAATCTCCTTGAAGTAAAGATGAATAATCCAGATAACATCCATATTCTTTTTGCAAGCCATAAAATGTGTATCTTTAAAAATCTATCAATCACAACTAGAACCGAATATGAGGTCTGTTAGGTGTAGGACAATCCCAACACAAAATTCATACTGAACCAAGGAGCTTCACACTACAAGAATCTCCATGAATAACGACGGGAATATCACGAAATATAATTGCGTCAGAAAATCTTGACGAAAATGGGATTTCATTGGGGAATGAATAAATCATAGAAAAATATCTAAAATTTTTATCATTTGGAAAAGAAATATTGATTTATCCAATTGGACCTTTTTCATCTAATAAATCTATTAAATTTATATTTATATTTTTCTTATATATTTTGAATAGTAAGTTCATCAATATTATCTTCATGATGTATTAATTTATCATTTTCTTCTACTGAATTATTATTATCTTTTTTTATTGATATTAATATTTAATGAATTAGATTTATAATTATTAATAAGTTTTTGACGGGTTTTTTTCCCTAAAGTATTATCTTCTAATGAAAATTTAATTGATTTTTTATTTAAATTTTTAAATGTATTATTTTTTGAGTTTTGATTTTAAATATTAACGATAAATCTATCAAATGCACCTTTTTGAGATTGAATTAATTCTTTTATTTTTTTGATACATTTTGTATATTCAAAATCATTTTTTTTTAGTAGACATATTTATATTTAAATAATAATAAAAAAATAAAATATAAATCTCTATTATTTTATCAAAATAAAATTACTTGAAAATTAAAAGAAAAAATTTATTTGATTTATAGGATGATATTTCAAAATTCAACTATTAACTATACAAATAT
Source organism: Zingiber officinale (assembly GCF_018446385.1). Classification (NCBI taxonomy): domain Eukaryota; kingdom Viridiplantae; phylum Streptophyta; class Magnoliopsida; order Zingiberales; family Zingiberaceae; genus Zingiber; species Zingiber officinale. The sequence continues at coordinate 113,747,058 of NC_055991.1, forward strand.
AATAATAAAAAAAAAATATTAAATTTTATTTCAATCGATTAATTTAAGTAACATTATCTATAAAATAATATCTATATATAGTTTATTCTCAATAGATAATCAAAAGTATAAATATAATTGCATGTCACTTTTCTGTCCAAGTTAGTTTTTTTTTTTTTTTTTTTTTAAAAGATATTATGATTCTCAAGAATTGACGATATGTGATTTATCTTATCATATAGTAAAAGGTGAACTCATTTGTCCCTAACGTCTTTATCGTACTTGACCTCAAGTCATCACGAGGGAGGTAAATCATGGTAACTGAGAGGACAAATGGTGGTGAGGTGAGTTGTACAGGGTCCAGAGATTTACGCCCCGACAACTCTGCGGTTCGACCCTGCGATCTCATGTGGCAAGTAGTTTACCCTATCATGTATCTATGGTCTGTATATCTATATTTATCTTTCTTTATATTTATGGGGTCGATATTAGGGAACGGTTAAGATAATAATTTTTTTTTCTGGGTAAGATATTGAACTAGAATTAGAATACTAGAGTTTCATTTGCCCACACCGTTAAATAACTTGTTAGGTGCTCCATCCTAAAACTACACCATCATTGATTTACTTTCGCACAATAAGATAACAGTTCAGATATTGCAAGTTTGACAAGTTTACAAGTAACTTAATGTCCAAATTCCAATCGGTGTATTCCCATCACTCACGCAAAGATTGAAATTGGATAGCCCATACGAAAACTGAAAAAAATATATATATATTTAAAAATATTCGCATTTTACTTTGAGTTCTATGGATAAAAAAAAAAATCTTTAATTCATGTTCTCATCGAGGAAAAAGATAAGAGCAAGAAAAAAATATTACTAACGAAGAAGAAGGGCGTTCTGTCTTCTTCTAAGAGTATCATTGGAGGGTTCAAGGGAAGAGATAAGGAGAAACGTGGAGCAATGACGAGAATGAGATCTAATCATGATGACTAGGATTGTCTAGTTGCAAAAATACAGTGAAGGAAGAAAATGAAACTAAGGTGGTATTTGATTTAAGAGTTTGAGAATGAGTGAATGAATTTATTTTTAAATCTTATATTTAATTAATGGGAATTAAATTAAAATTTTAGAATGAAATATAAAACCTTGGGTTTTGATCGGAATAGAAATGAAAATTAAGCTTTGAACGAAAATATCCTTAATATATTTGTTCAATTTTTTTTCATATTACTTTTTCTCTTCTTGTTCTCTCTCATCATACTTTTTCTCTTTTCATTTTATTATCACACTTTCTCTCTTAACATATTTTATCTCTCCTCAGTCTCTCCCACCATACACACTCTTTTCTTATTTTTTCTTATCACACTTTCCCTCTCTTTGTTCTCTTTTATCACACTTTCTCTCTCATCATATACTTTCTCTCTCCTCATCCTCTCTCATCATACTTTTTTCTCTCATCTCCCTTATGTGCTAGTCACTATTCCAAAGGTTAGTAGCCGCTCGTGATTTACCTCCTCCGTGTTGACCGTGGGACGGGTTGGCGGGGGCGTTGGAGGCAAGCGTATTCGCCTTTTTTTTTGCCACAATACTTTTTCTCTCATCATGCTTTTTCTCCAATCACACTCTCTTTCTTTATTTTTTCTCATCACATTTTCTCTCTTATCGTACTTTTTCTCTCCTCAATATCTCCTATCACAAACAATCTCTCTTAATTTTCTCTCATTACACACACTCTTTCTTTATTCTCTCCCATCACATTCTCTTTCATCATATTTTCTCTCTCACCATTTTCTCTCCCATCATCATATTCCAAATGCTAGTAGTCAACCCGTGATTTACCTTCTCTGTGTTAACTCTAGGACGGGTTGGCTGGGGCATTAGGGCATTCGCCTTTTGTCACAATGTTCTCTTCCATCACATTTTTTTTTCTCAATTTCTTTTGTCACACTTTCCCTCTTTTCGTTTTTTTTCATCATATTTTCTCTCTCATCATACTTTCTCTTCAATTTTCTCTTCCATCTAATTTTTTCTCTTATTTTCCTCTAAAAGTAGAAAGGAAAATTTTAATTTATTCTAAAAGAAAATAAACAACTAATTAAATATTATTTTTAAAAAATAATATTTATGTTTATATCTATTTTATTCTATAATATTATAATTTTATTTCTATTTTGATTTATGAAAGAATTAAACGTCATCTAAGTCTTATATAATAGATATAATAAAATTTCATCTAAAATTGAGGAAGAGAATGTCATTAATCACGAAGCGGTCAGCAGAAATCGAAGCATCATGCCATTTAATAATCTGAACATACGTGGTGGCAATTGGTGGCTTATCAATGGGAGATTTTGTAAAATAATGATGTATAAAATTTTTATAAAAATAATGCGCTCCAATTTGGGCCGGTCTATCCCTTTATCCGGGTCTGGACTAACCTATCCACTACTATAGGTTCAAAAAACTCTCCCTTCAGTTTTACAGCGTTTTTTTTTGCTATCAAAGTATCTTACATATACACAAAGTAGGTTAGCAGATTAGTATTATGACTTGTTCAAAACCTAATTGATTGTCAGATTCCCATTTTTCTTATACGAATGGTTTACACGAAGGTAAAAAGGGAGCAAAAGACATTGTGCTTCACAATGAAGCTTTGAATAAATGAATTTTTTGTTCTGCACAGTGAGGCTTTATGTCATTATTTAAATCTCCTATATCTTGCAATTTCATTGGATTCTTCTTTGCTAATCATTTTTTTTTGTTAATGGGGTTTGATAATTTCCTAATTGATTCTAATTTTTACCGTTTCTCACACAACTAATCATTCTCTAATATTGAAAATAAAAAAATAGTATTATATTTAAGGGTGTCAATTCCGGTGACTCTGATGGATGGCGTTGGGTCAAAGTATGGATATTTAAAAAAATCACAATCTGAATATGACCCGAATCCATACACAATCTAATAACTCTAAACCCGATAACCCGATCGATCCGATTTAAAAAAACTTATTTTTAGTGCTATTTTTCTATAATTTTTTTACTTTTTATTTTAGTACTTTATCATTATCATACTAACCTTCTGTTATTGATATTAGGGCTATAAGAAAGCTAAGCCAAACTTTATAGTGTTCCAGCTTGTTTGATAAAGTAACCAAGCTTAGCCGAGCTTACAATGAATCAAGATGTTATAATGATTGTTCAAGATTGACTTAGTTTATTTTTTTATGAGTTTGAGCTAGATTTGAATGTAAATTGAGTTTGGTTCATTTAAATATTATCAAATTCTCAATTCAAGTTTATTTGATTGTTTGAAATTTTTACATTTTAAGTTTGTTTGATTAGTTATTGAGTTTTATATATATTATAAATTTATTTATTCATTTTAAAAATCACTTTATTTATTTAGCAAATTGATAAAAGTTTTATTGATGAACATGATTCACGAACATTATTCACGAATATTGTTCAAAAACGCTATTCACGAACGTTGTTTATGAATGATAACAAGCTAAACACATATGTGTTTAAGCTTGCTCGTTTAATTAAACGAGTTATTCAAGTTTATTCATTTAATTGATCTTGTGTATATTGAATGAACAAAAACAAACTCTTATCAAATTAAACATCAAGTTTGTTCACGAATATTCAGTTCATTTATTGTCATAATTGATGTACATAAAGCATCTTAATTTTTAAAATAAAATTTGATTTAACCTAAAAAAATCCTAAATCTTAAATTCAGGTCAACCCGAATCAACTCAAATTCAATCCGATCCTAACATAATCCAAAAACTTCCAATCTGAACCTAAAAACTCCCAATCTTAATCCGATATTTTTCGTATTGACTCGGATCAACTTAGTGAGTCGGATTCATTTTTAACCCCTAATTAAATTAGTTGTTACATATAATAATTATAGACTAGCCGTTATAAACTAGAAATTACTCTATAACTGACACAATAACGTTAAAAATAAGAGTATTCTCCGATTTTTTTTATTTTATTTTTACAGGACGGTCCTTTTAACTATTTGAATAATTTAGAATACCCTTTTAATGTTTACCCATACAAATTAAAGAATTTCTAAGGTAAATGGTAAGTCCTTTTACCCTTGACCTAACTAAATGATAATCTTAGTTAATCCCATTAATTATTTTTATAGTGATCAGTTCGGCTCCATAGAAGTTTTTCATCGATCATCAGGATAAATTGGGAAGTACACGCGGTGGCCAGAAGTTTTTCATCGATCACCAGGATAAATCGGGAAGCACACACAATGACCAGCCCAAAAATCCAGCACCCTTTGATTACACCTCCTATTTGGAGGAAAATTCCTACACATACGTAGTAGCTGGAGTTCAAACCGTGGATACCTAAGGTGACAATCTGAATATCTTACCGCAGTGCCATGACCCCAGGAAAAAAAAGTCCAACTAGGTGAGGCATTATTAAAAATCAATATAAGGTAAATGGTAGATAATTTTTAATTAATTAAAGTAATTATTTTTATTTTGTTATAGTGAAAAGTTAAGGGTGGGTGTATATATAATTATTTTTTTATTAGAGATATAATCAAATCTCACATTAAAAATACATTAAAAAAATTATAAATTTATAAGATAAAAAATATATCCATTGGAATGGATTTTTTTTTGGGTAAAGTCAAAAATAAATTCTCGACAACTTAAGTTTAATATTTTTTATTTAATTACACCAACTATTATATGATAAATAAATAAATAACTACAATACACCTTGTTTGGTGTAGTTATAGTGTTAGAATTCCTTCAACTAATGATATTGATCTAACATAATAGGTTTAGTCAATTAGTTTATAAATCTATAATTCGGATTAGTTAGGTATCATTACGGAGACGTGGATTATGCCCTCTTAAATTTTTTTGACATATCCCTTTGATTTTGAAAATGCTACTTGGAGGATAAGGATAGACATACCCCTTCCAATAACATCATTACCGATTTATTATTATGGATCATCAATTTAATCATGTTTATTATCGAATCCTCACTATAGATGTCAGTATGCCATTTTGACTTAGTTCATCCTTTCATATAAGAAAATTAAACTGAGATAAAAATATATAAAATGATAAATGATTCAAAGTTAAAATTTTATTTTTATTCTAACGAAGTTAAACTAAGGCCACGTATGATTAGACGTAACTGAAAATGAGTAAATTCCTCTGATGAAAAATCCCTTACCTGTCGGCCGATGTCCTCAGCAAGAAAGCTGGTAATTTATGATACAGCTTGAAAACTAACTTTTCATAGGAATGAAAACACTAGCCAATATATTACATAATCAATAACAATTCTGTGACATCCAGGAGGCTATAACAAAGCAAATTGTTGCAGGTTCCCCTTTGTATGATCTGACTTTAAGTGTGAGTATTAAAATAAGACTTTAACTAAACTATTATATGCCTCAATGTCATATAAGCACCTACAAAGATGTCTGAGTCTAAAAGTTTAAAATGAAAAGTGAATTCCAAGAATGAACACATATATATTTTTTAAATAAGATCAAATTAAATCAAACTAAATTTAATCATCGGAATAAAATCATACTAAACTAAATCAAATCAAATTTTACTATACCGAACAAATTAACCACCAAGTTTCATAAAAAAAATAAAGTTTTACCACAAAGTTTAGCCTGTCTAGGAAATTACAAGTTTAACTTGTTCAAAGAAATGACAACAAAACCTACATGTCTACGCCTCAAATATCTTCACTCAATAATACTTTTACAAAAACTTCTTTCTCATCATCTGGTATGGTGAAGAAAATATTTGTAGTCTCACGATTACAACTACTTGTTCTTGTCGCTTTATGTCGCTCCAACATGCTAAACCCAAGTAACTTTGTTAAAACCTCATTTTCAGTGCCTTCATCATATTCCAATGCTTTACTTAATTGGTTACTTGCATTGTTAAGTTCTTCCCCAAGAATAGTTGTTGCCTCTCTAATCACTCAAGAAAAATCTTTTGTGCCCTTGATCTTTTTCCTTTTTGGCTTAGAACTCTCTTCGTTTGACCCAAATATGAAATCTTGAGCATATGAAGCATAATCCCCATCAAGTCCTTTTTGGCTTAAAACTCTCTTCATTTGATTTAATTATGAAATCTTGGGCATATGAAGCATCATCCAAATAAGTGTGCAGGGAAGTCCTAAGTAATTTTAGGTAAAAGAAAATCTTACTTGAGATTAGATAGGTAAAAAGTCCTATCTGTAATTAGGTAACGAAGTCTTTGTTCGGGAGACTAGATAAAATGTTAGTGGATCGAGGACGTTGGACGAAATCCTAGGGCCGAGGACACTAAGTGAAAGTCCTAGGGGTCGCGGATACCAGGTAGAAGATTGAATGGGTCAGGGATTGGACGTCTAGCAAAAAGTCCTGATGTCTTGGACGCTGAGCAAAAGTCCAAAGGGTTTGGATGACCAATTTGACAAAAGGTAAATTCTCCTGAGAGGAGTAGGTGAAGATGCATTCCCCATTGAGGGAATAATAGGCGTCGATTAGACCTAGATTTTTTGGGAAATCCAAAAGTTAAAACCGAACAATCAAGAAACTGTTAAATAGTTTATTAATCATATTTTATTGTGATAATTTTATTTTGCATGGTATCTTTTGTATTTCGACGAATGTGCCTTGCAAAAATAAAATGTTCACAGGATTACCTTAGACGAACAGTACTCGAGGCACCTTCTATAGTACTGAAGGTGCCTCGGACACCTTGTCAGAAGTCCTGCGTAGAGGCACGGAGGTGCCTTCCATGCGGCCAAAGGCTCCTTGGAGACTGGATGGAAGGTGCATTAGGGTGCCTTGAAGGCACCTTCAGATGAATAAATAGCGTAGATTGCGGAGGTTATCGAGTCTGAGGATGAGGGGATAACTTCTATAGCTAGAGATGCCTTCCATGGTGTTAAAGGCGTCTTTACTAGTCTATACAAGAAGTCTTCGAGCAGAGGGTTCAATACAATTCATCTTCGAGATCCTTCTCTTACATGCTACTCCAAAGACAATTCGACGAAACCGTAACACTGCCTCGACGACCAAAAGCTCATAATTTCAACATCGTCGTTATCAGTATAATTTTCAGTTGTAATACTTAAATTATTAACTTGTTGTACTATCTTTGTATTATCCGGAATTGCTTAAAGTAAATACTTAATGAGTGTGGGTTTTGGAATAGGAATTGTTACATGCTCTGAACCAAATAAAATCAAAAGTATTAACTTGATTTTTTTTTTCTTTCTTTACTTCCTTATTTCCGTTGTACGTACTCTTTACACGATTAATTTTCAAAAAAGACGAAAACCACGAGTGTTATTCATCTCCCTTCCTCTTTAGCACAATGATTCTATAATTGGTTTCAGAACATGATCACTTTGATATTGATTTCACTTAAATAGTTGCCTAGGAGAAGCGCACTCATAGTAAGAGGGAAAGCAAAACAGTATATTTTTCATATAATTAGAAAAAGACAATATCACAATTAAAGACATAAGAAAAGTTCAGAGTAAAACTCCCTCCAATGATATATTTATACAAGTTGTTATGGAAAACACCATTACAAACAAATATGATAATATTAAATATAATATGTGATCTGAGCAAAGTAGTTGTCCAAACAATCCTATATTATTTATGCGTTAAACCTTTATTAATTAAAATGAATCGCCATCATTATTCTTCACAATATACTTTCACTGCTTGGCGTAACTGAGAATAGCATATACAGTTTCACCAGAGTGAGAAGGTTGAACAAAACAACTGCAGTGACACCGATAGTCACCCACCGATTCTTGAAATAATTTTGCCTCAACCATGAGAAATTCCATAGTGCCCAAAGTCTATTGGACCTGTTTCTGCAGTAGCTGTCCACATTGATCATTACCTCTGCAAGATAGAAATGATCGAAGTCGACGACAGAGGCATCCGTCCTTCGGAGCTCGTTGAATATGTGAGCCACTTCTTCGTCATTGCGCATGCGGCAGACGATGATGTTATGTTTCCGGAGCACCGCCACGTCCTTGTCAGTGTTTATCAAGCAGTCCATGAACCAAACGTAAGCGGAGATGTAGTTGCCGGCCTCATGGCATTGCTGCTCGAAAGCGATGAGGTTCCGGAGGAGGGAGATGTTGTCATCGTTGATGAGGAGTTGAGGAATCTCCATGGATCTCTTGCTTTCGTCAAAAGTGATGTCCAAGAAGCTACTGCCATCGGTCTTATTTGTAAATTGTATTCTCATTGCTTCGAGCATCTGAGCACTAGGGAAGGAAGGTAAGTCGGCGGTATCCAGATGTTTCGCCTTTCCTCGCAGCTGGCTAACTAGCCATCCATGAAAAAGATGGAGCAAATGAGAATTTTCTTTAAAGATAACGTTCGAGGTCGAGGTTGAGGTCCAGGGCGGAGAGAGGTTTCGGTGAATTAGCAGCATGATATCATGCCAGAGGAATTTCGTTAAGAGGCGATTGTCATCTGTGCGCTCATTGAGGAGATAAAGAAGGGGAGGAAGAGGTAACTGGTTTTCGACAACCAGCATATCGTTGACAATCGATGGAGCTGCCCACTTCCACAAGTAGTCTTCCTTCTGTGTTACATAACACCCCGCGGCATGCTCCCGTAGAAACTCGGCCATGAAAGCGCAGTCGAGCATCATCATCGCCACGAACTCATTGCTGGTCATGCTGATCTGCTCCGAATAGCCACAACGTAAATTCGGCTCCCACTCCTTGAATCGCTCGACAATGCGCTGCACATAATCCACGTCCATGCGGTTGGTGCGCTTGAAAAAGTTGGTGGCATTGGGCAATTTGATCCTTTCATCCGTTGCTCGAAACTGTTGGTGTATGGCAACGGAAACCCGAAAAACTCTTAATATGATTGAAAAAGAGTCTGTTGACTCCTTTAGTAGCTATACTACTTCACGTACAGATTTTTCCCTTCTTTCTTCCTATTAGAAGAAAACAAGTACTTATAGAGCTAATACAAAGTAATTATTTAATTGTCTTATACTTCCAAAGTAAAAGACTACATTTTCCTAAGTTTGAATATTGAATTAAACTCTTCCCATGACTTGTCGTTCAAACTTCATGTTGGTCAAGATTCCAAATTAAATGCCTTTTAACACCCCTCCGTAATTTGTGATCTTGACTTGTCTCTTGAACTTTTCGAATTTTTCGGAGGTAACTGCCTTTGTTAAAAAATCTGCCGGTTGATTATTGGTGTTGATGAACTCCATTGAGATTTGTTTTCCATTAACTAGCTCTCGGATGAAGTGATGACGAAGCTCAATATGCTTCGACCTTGCATGAAAAACGGAATTTTTCGTCATAGCAATTGTTGACATATTGTCGTAGAAAATCGTCATTGGCTCTTTTTGTTCAAACTTCAAATCCTTCAAAATTCGGCTTCGGCTGACGATAAAGCAACAGATTTTTGCTTTTTTGAACTCCACGAGATAACCTTAGTGCCGAGACAAAAAATATATCCGGAAGTACTTTTGCGATCATCAACGGATCCCGCCCAATCGCTATCGGTGTAACCAACGAGCTTGCAACAGTCTTCTTTTTTAAATTCGATACCATGATCTTTAGTACCTTTCAAGTATCTCAAGATCCGCTTTGCCGAAGATAAATGAATTTTACTAGGTTCATTCATAAACCTTGAGAGAAGACTTACTGCATGAGTGATGTCCGGCCTTGTGTTGATATAAAGCAATGATCCAACCAGCTTTCGATAAGTTGTGGGATCAATTTTTTCCGCATCATCGTAAACATGCAACTTCTCATTTAATGCCATCGGAGTCGAGATTGGCTTGCAATGACTCATGTTGAATTTTTTGAGAAGATCTTCGATATACTTCTCTTGAGATAGAAAAATTCTTCCGGGGCTTTGCTTCACTTGAATTCCGAGAAAGTAACTTATCGAACCAAGGTCGGACATCGCGAATTTTTCCATCATATTCTTTTTTATTTCTTCAACCAAATTCGGGTTTGTACCAAAATATATAAGATCATCAACATAGAGACAAAGTACGAGAAAATCATTAACGATATTTTTCACGTACAGGGACGATTCACTTAGACTGCGTTTGAAGCCGCTTTCAATGAAGTATCCATTGATCTTGCTATTCCAAGCTCGTGGTGCTTGTTTTAGCTCGTATAGTGCTTTCTTCAAATGACAAACTTTCTCTTCTAGCCCTTTTGTCATGAACCCTTCCGGTTGATCGACATAGACCTCTTCTTCAATTTCACCATTTAAGAATGCCGACTTTACATCAAGTTGATAAACTTGCAATTCTAATTGGGCCGCCATTGCAAGAACAGTTCGAATAGTTTCGATTCGAGCAACTGGAGCATAAGTTTCCGTGAAGTCGATACCGGGTTGTTGAGAGTACCCTTTCGCCACGAGTCGAGCTTTATGCTTATGAATCGAGCCATCTTCGTTGAATTTGATTTTGAAGATCCACTTTAGTCCAATAGTTTTCTTTCCTTTAGGCAAATCGACGAGCTCCCATGTTTGATTCTTCTTGATAGTGCTCATTTCTTCATTCATGGCATTAACCCAATTTTTGTCTTTTGAAGCTTCTTCATAAGAATGCGGCTCACTAGCAAGTAGAGCTCGTTCGTAAATTTCAACTAGAGGTCGAGTCTTCTTTGGAGGGCTTTCTTCATCGGATTCAACTTCATTTCTGTGTTTTTGGCCATTTTCGACTTGAGAAGGACCGGCTTCAGTAGGTGATGGAGTTTCGTAGTAGTCTGATTCTACTACTTGTTTCTCTTTGAAATCCCAAGAAGAACTCTCGTCAAATATCACGTCTCTTGAGACAATGATTTTAAGTGTGGAAGGATCTAGAAGCCGATAACCTTTTGATTCGTTGCTGTAGCCAATGAAAATGAGTTTTTGCCCTTTGCTGTCAAACTTTTCACGCCTTTGAGATGGAAGTAGAGCATAGGCTAGGCTACCGAAAATTTTAAAATGGTCCACCACCGGTTTCTTCTTGTGCCAAGCTTCATACGGAGTCATATTATGGACAGCTTTTGTTGGCGATCGATTCATGATATACGCAGCCGTATGCACCGCTTCAGCCCAATAAAGATTTGGAATGCCTTTATATTTTAACATGCTTCTCGCCATCTCTACAATCGTTCGATTTTTCCTCTCGGCCACACCGTTTTGTTGAGGAGTATAGCTTGTAGTCAATTGTCTCTTTATTCCATTGGCTTTGCAATACTCCGAGAATGGATTGCTCAAGTATTCTCCTCCTCAATCCGTTCTCAATGATTTGATTAGAAATCCACTTTCTCTTTCGGCTTGAGCTTTAAATTGCATGAATGTGGAAAAAGCTTCGGACTTTTGGTTGAGAAAATAAATCCACATCATCCTCGTGTAGTCATCAATAAAGAGAATGAAGTACCTCTTTCTTCCGGGTGTGGGAGTTTGCATCGGCCCGCAAATATCCGAATGGACAAGTTCTAATGGTGACTTTGCTTGCCAAGATGTTTTAGGAAATCGAAGCTTGTGCATTTTTCCGTATACGCAGCCCTCACATACTTTTCCGGATGGTTCGATCGAAGGAAGGCCTGTCACCATATTTTTCTCTTTGAGAAGAATAAGAGCTCTATCATGAAGATGTCCGTATCGCAAGTGCCAAAGAGAAGATAATTCCGCATTGTCGACTTTTAATGCTCGGTCTTCAACTAAAGGCATCGTGAGAGAGAACGTTTTATTTTTCATCTCGATATTTGTGACAATCACCTTGTTTGTTTTATCAAAAATTTGACATCTTCCATCATCAAAGAGAAATGAAAAATTCTTTTCCATAAGCTGACCAACACTAAGAAGATTGTGAGAAAGTTCAGGCACATAAAGAACATCAGTAATGAGTTTTTCTTTACCTTCTTTAGTTTGGACTGCAATATCTCCTTTTCCCTTTCCGCTTTTCCGGGAGCCATCTTCAAGAATGATTTGTGATGTTATGTTTGGATCCAGCTTCACAAAGGTATCACGATTTCCGGTCATATGGTTGCTACAACCACTATCCAAGTACCACACGCTCTTTGAAGGTTGATTTGCACTTGAGTAGAATAGAATTTCTTCTTTTGTTTCATTCGAAAATTTTGCTTCTTCTTTTCCTTTATTTTTCTCCTTATTCTGGAACCAGCAATCTCTTTGGGAATGATTCGGAATCTTACATCTTTTGCACTTGTGGAAGCAATCTTTAGACACGTGGTTCGTCTTCTTGCATATGATACAACCGCCATTGTTATCAGAATTTTGCGATTGCTTATTTTCCCTGTTGTTATTCCTCCACTTTCCTTTGTTGTTGTATTTGGATTTTGGTACTTGCTTTGACTCGAAGGCTTGTTCAGTTAACGAGTCGCTCGAACGATTTATTCGTTGCTCGTGGGCGAGAAGAGATCCCGTCAGTTCGTACATAGTTATTTTCGACAGATCCTTTGATTCTTCTATTGCAGCAGCTACATGATCGAACTTGGATGGAAGTGATCGTAACATTTTCCCGACCACTCTTTTGTCTTCGATTGTATCTCCGCAACTTTTGATTTGATTCACGATTTCAGCCGTTCGGGATGAAAAATCATGAACCATTTCTTGCTCTCCCATCTTGAGATTATCAAAGTTTCTCCATAGTGACTGGAGCTTTAAAGCAATCGTCTTTTCCGTGCCTTCGAATTCAAGTCGTAAAATCTCCCAAGCTTCAAGAGCACTTTTTACTCCGAAAATGCGAGGAAAGATGGTTTTACCGATGCCTTGCTGAATATATCGCAACGCCTTTGCATCTTTCTTTTTGAACTCTTTTTGTAGTTTAGCGAAATTCTCGTCACCTTCATCTGGTGGCGTGAGCTCTCCGTTAATCACCTCCCATAAATCAACGGACTCGAAAAAAGTTTCCATTTGGCTATTCCAATATTCATAATACTCGCCTTCGAAGATTGGAACTTGGCCTGGAGAGAATGTGAATAACGAACTTGACGCCATTTGAGAATTATTTGAGCTCTGATACCAAATTTGTTGGTGTATGGCAACGGAAACCCGAAAAACTCTTAATATGATTGAAAAAGAGTCTGTTGACTCCTTTAGTAGCTATACTACTTCACGTACAGATTTTTCCCTTCTTTCTTCCTATTAGAAGAAAACAAGTACTTATAGAGCTAATACAAAGTAATTATTTAATTGTCTTATACTTCCAAAGTAGAAGACTACATTTTCCTAAGTTTGAATATTGAATTCAACTCTTCCCATGACTTGTCGTTCAAACTTCATGTTGGTCAAGATTCCAAATTAAATGCCTTTTAACAGAAACCGTTTCTTTCCATGGTGGTAGGGGCCGAGAGAGACCATCTTTGGTTCAAAAGAATCGGAATTGGTTCTGCGGATGTTCTCAGGAACTCGAAAGATCGTCGCCTGGATGTCTTCCGGCGATTCGCTTTCCAAGGTCAGTTGCTCCGTTAAAAAACTAGCCAAGCGATGCACATCTCTAAGAATATCGAGGGATGCGAGAGAATCATTTTCCATCTCTTATAGTTAAACAACAAGAGACGATTGCAGACTTGTAGCTCTGGATTAATCCAAGAAATTAAGTAAACTTGCATAGTTCATGTCAAACTAAATATGAATATGCAAAATTAACTAACAAAATATAGAAAATATAATTCGTACATATGAATATAGGAAAACTAACAAAATATAGAAAAAAAGAAAAAGAAAAGGGACGATCAAAAAGAACTAAACAAGGATATGATTAATAACCAGCTATATATGGCAGCTCCAACCTAGCTTAGATTGCTTCGGCAACCTGCTGCCTCCTGCCGTGGAAGAGGAGAATATGATAATTAATCTGGGGAGGGGACGAGAGTACTTGAGAATGTATATTACATATTTATAGCTAGCTGCTTTGACTTTTTCTTTTTTCAGACAAACTGCATTAGATTCTATGTTTTATCCTTTACCCAAGCATAAGGTTACAGCAAAATCTAACAATGTGGATCCCATGCACCTAGTTAATTTCGTATAGGGCATAGCACACAAATTGGGGTGTACTTCCCTTGGACTCCCCCTTGCTCATGGGGGCCGGGAAGATAGAGAGAGGCGACCACTTTGTTGATAACTACCTATAACTACTGTGGAACAAAGAAGAGTTTTGAGACCAACAAAAGCTTAATTCTATAAGATATATATACATGTGCCTCTCTTTAATTTAATTTGTTTGATAAAAATAAGGAAAATGAATGTCGATCTTGATTCTCACCTTGCCCATCGCATGCCTCATTGTTCCATCCACAAGGCATTGCCCCACCTTCATCTCATTCTCTTCTTTAGCAGATCTAGTCCATGTGGGGTGTGCCACTTTGCGTGTGTGTGTATGTTTGCAAGAGAATCTTATTAACGTTTGGGGTCCCCTTTTCTTTGGACACACTTTTTCCGTTTTGGTTGTTAGATTAAATATACATTAGAATGTGCTTATCTTGGTTGTATAATAAAGAGATGATTCCAAGATAGTTTGTATAATTATGATCTTATATAAAATCGATTTGGAGTTATAATAGGATTGGATTGGTCGAGATTTGATGGTAGGATCTTATAATTTTATTTAAAACCCTTAAAATTTTATGGTACATGATTAATAATCAGAATTAATATCTAAAAAGATTACTTATATATAAATAGATTAATAATTTAATATATACATGAAATCATCGATACTTTAACACTACGCATAACATATACAAATTTAAATTAACTAGTAATTTAACTACCATTCTAGCACAATAACATTCAATATTATTTATATTTTCATATCATAAAATGAAAGAGTATAAAATTTCTACTAACACAATAATAATAATAATAATCGCATTCAATCACCAAAATATTTTCTTGTTCATAAGATGACTCAATTTAAAGATCAACAAATTAGCTGACGTAGAGGAAGTTATTGAAACTTTTGATTTGAATACAAACACTTTAAACAATCTTCTAAAGACATGTTGATTCCGTAGAATATCAAGTAATAGACATCCAAAAATTTATCATTTTGGAAAAAATAAAATGATAAAATATTATTGATAAAATTAAAGTAAAAATAACTAAATAGATGTTTAAATAGTCTTAAAACTCTAACCCTAACTCTGTAAAAGATAAAAATAACATAAATTATAAAATGTCAAAAGATATATAAAAAAAAGACTAAAAACCTTCTAGATCTCTAGAAAGGTTCTCAAGCTTTTACTGATCCTACTCCGATTCTATCGATCCTGCTACGTTCCCACCGATTCTGTTTCGATTTCAACAACAATAATAACAACAACCAAGCATTTTCCTACTAGGTGGGGTCGGCTGTATGAATTCTTTTACGACATTGAACTCTATCTCCTATTATATCATCATCTATATTTAAATAAATTTTATCTTGTTTTATTGTTGCTAACCAAGTCTTTTTTGGTCTTTCTCTTCCTCGTTTGATATTCATATTTATCATAGTTTCATATCGTCTAACTGGAGCATTTATTTGTCATCTAAGTACATATCCGTACCATCTTAAACGTGTCTCTCAGAGTTTTCCTCAATAGATGCAACTCTGACTTTCTCTCTAATGCTCTCATTTCTTATTTTGTCCATCCTCGTATGCCCACATATTCACCTTAACATCCTCATTTCTACAACTCTCATTTTCTTCTCATGTGCTTGAGTCATAGGATTCTGCTTCGATTTTATTGTAAAAAAATATTCCTACCTGATTTAGAATCGATTTGATGTTCTGGATCATAGGATTATGTGATCCGCTCCAAAATGACGATTTTACAAAAATGGATTCTAAGTATATACTTTGATCCTGTCCGAAAGCTGAATCAACGGACGCTGGGCACGTGGCGCTCTCCAGGTCGCTGATGGAGATCCCCGGCTAGTCTCACGAAGCTCCGGCGAACCTGCACAGAAGTTGGGCCGGGAGGGGGTTCCCGGCGGCGACCCTCCGACGCTCAAGTCAGGCAAGCAAACAGTGAAGAAAGTGGCTCCAAAGGTGTTGAACGCGTACCTCCGGCGAAGGATGAGGGCCTTTATATAGGGCAGCGGAGAAGCGAGTGTACACATACCGAGGTATACACGTGTCCGTGGCCCATGCCCCAGTAAGGGCTTGTCAGTGAGCTTACATGACCCATACTGCTACAGTCACAGCCTGTCCTCGATGGGACAGCGGAACCCCCTGTCGTAAGATTTGGAGTATGGCCTACATGTGGAACATACCCGATGTCAGAAAAAGATGTCCCTTGTCCTTTTCCACTTGGTTCCCGAACTAGCGTCCGGCCGGCCTGCCTCTGAGCGTCCGGCCGGCTCGCATCCGTCTTACATCCGACCAGGCACATACATATAACGGTCTAGGAAGATTCTCGGTGGTGTGCTTTGGGGAGACTATTAACAGTATGCTACTTCATGTATTCGGCCAAGCGATCCACTCGGCTATGTGATATTGTCCGTTGAGCGCCGGAACCCTGACTTTCGACAGGGCGCCTCTAACCATCACCTAGACACTGGCCGGCCGGCCGGTCGGCCCAACCCCTCTTCGGCCGGCCACCTGCTATTTTGACTTCCACGTGGCGTTAACCCCACCAGACGGGGGTCCCCTGTTCTTACAACCGGATCACTTGCTCCCCTTCAAGTCTAGTCGAAGGAGGCGATTTGTCCGACTGACTAGACTGCAAATTTAGCCGGGCGGATCCTCCGTGCTAGTATCCTCCGATCGGCCCGCCGCAGAGATGGCCTTAAAATGAATCAACAATGGCATGCACTGGATCCCCTCGTGTTCTGCGCCAATCTTCGACATTAAGGCTGAGCATGAGTTCATTAAATGCTTCGAATGGTCGAATGCCACGTGGCGTACTGCCATCATCGTATAGCGGCGGTGGCATGGTGCTTTGATGTGATCGAAGCGATTCGAAATGGACGGCCCGATGTCTGCTTTGATTCCCGTGACCTGGATCCAACGGTGGAGGCCGCCCGGCCTCCACCCTATAAATTCTTCGTTTCCTTCTCTCTCGCATTTGCCTCTGCGATTTCGACCCCTGCCCCCAGCGCTTTGGAGCTCCGACGACTGCGCTCTCCTGTTTCCGGTGATCCCCGGTGTCTCCCTTCGATCTTCCTTCTTTTCGTAAGGTTCTCCTCCTTCCTTTCTTGTTTCCAGTGCTCTTTACATTTCTTTCTACCGTTTTTGCTCCCGGATACTGTTCCGGCGATCTCTTCTTGTTTCTGTCATCTTTCCTGGTTTTATTCGATCGGCCAATGGCTAGTTCTTCTCACCCTGAAGACCAGTCCCTCGGCCCATGGTACACCACCATGCAATCCCGATTCGACCAGCGTGATTTTGATATTCTGACAGACAATTTCGAAATCCCCGAAGATTTTGAACTTCTTTTAGCCGGTCCTTCCGCTCGGCCGCACAGGCCGCCGCGCGGAGCTTTCTGTGTCTTCTGCGACCAATTTACCGCCGGTCTGCGGTTCCCTGTACATCCTTTCATTGTAGATGTTTGTAATTTTTTCGGTGTGTCGCTCGGCAGTCTAGTACCCAACACCTTTCATCTCCTCTGCGGTGTTGTTGTTTTGTTCAAGATTCACAACATCCTCCTCCGACCGGAGGTCTTCTTTTATTTCTACTACCCCAAGCAAGCCGAGCCGGGCACCTTCATGTTCCAAGCTCGGCCCGACTTAGTCTTCTTCAACAAACTACCTACTTCCAATAAACATTGGAAGGATTATTTTTTCTACATCCGTATGGCCGATCAGGCCACCTTCCCGACCAAGTGGCAGGTCAACTTGCCCCCCACTCCCGAGCTGAAGAAATTCAAGACCCGACCGGACTACCTCCATGCGGCAAATATGCTAGCCGGTCTGCGACTTGACATCAACAAACTTCTTCACGAAGGAGTGATGTACATCTTCGGCCTGAGTCCCACACGGACTCCTCTTCCGACTGGCTTTGGTAAGAATTTTTCTTGGGCATTTGCTTTGATTGCTAACTGATTTCTTTTATTTTCTTTGCAGCGGACATTGTCATGGATTCGGTGATGGCTGGCGTTTTGAAGAGAAAGGCGGCGGTGCTAGAAGCCGCGGCTGCCAAAGAAATGGAAGCGCTGGGTATCCAGCCGGTCGGATCCCATGAAGGAGAGAGCGGGACTCAAGCTGAGTCCGCCGCTCAACCTTCTCAGCAAAACGTGGCCAGCGGAGCCACCCCCCCTGGAGAACCAACTGCCCTCGAGGAAGGTTCTGCTCGGGAGGAGGAGCAGCCTCTACAAAAGAGGCGCCGAGTGGAGACTCCGCTGCGCTCGGCTACCTCCGCAGTCCAACTATCCGAGCGGGCCACTGCAGTCGCTCGAGGCAAGGCGCCAGAGGTCGAAGCCATTTCGTCCGACCGGACTCCTTCTGAATGGGACGAGCCGGCTGTGCCAATCGAGGCTATTCCGGTTAGCACCCTTCCGCCTGCTCGTCATTCAGTCCAACGCTCGACCATTCATTCGCAGTTCTCTGCGCCGGCTTCTGATCCCCTTCCGACTGCCGGTCGGACGACCCACGGCCCTGGCCGCACGATTCGGGTCACTCTTCATCTCCCAACTGAAGAGCTGCTGCCAGAGGCCGACCAACCGACTGCGCCCGAGCACACTATCACCCTGAAGGGCCTCTCGCCGAGATGTGGGCCGACGCTCGGGCACGCGTCGCCATGATCCCCATCGGGAATTTGGCTAACAGCCATATGCAGCAGGCCACGGGGGTAAGTTTGTAATCTACCAAGTTTTGTCTTCATTCCTCCTGATCGGCCACTAACAGCTTCTAATTCCTCTCGTTAGAGATGGGTAGAGGAAATTGCGGTTTCCAACCGCTTGGCCTTGGTGGATGAAGAGCTGCGACAACTGAAGGCAGCAGTTGGTCCGTCCGGCCCTCAGGGCCCTTCATATTCCGATCTGCAAAAGGAGCTGAAGAAAGCCCAAAATCTGCTGGCGGCCGAGTAGAAGAAGACGGCCGATCAGGCCCACGCCCTGGCAGAGTCCGAGCGACAAGTCAAGTCGCTCGACACAAAATTAACCCTGGCCACCACTCGAAAAAATACGGCCATCTCCGATCTGGAGAAAAAGAACGTAGAGGCTCGGGGTCTGGAGTTGAAGGTAAAGGAGCTGATGGAGCAGTTCGACAGGGAAAAGGCGGGCCGCTCGGCCGACGCGGAGAAGCTTCAGAATCTGCATGAGGCCCTTACTGGCTCCCAGGCGGCTTTCAAAGAATATCAAGATGCCGAGCCGAGTCGAGTCGCTGCCTTAAGACAGAGCTACATCCGCTCGCCTGAATTCTCGGAGAAAATCTGTGAACGGATGTACACAGCCTTTGACTTGGCTATGACCGCCACCACTACTTATCTGAAGTCCAAGGGTCTTCTTCCGGAGTCCATTAATATTCCGGCCGGCGATCAGGTGGCGCTTCTGGATAACATCCCAAAGACCCTTTATGATTATATTGAGTAGTTTCTGTAACTCGGCCACTCGCCCGGATATCATCCTTTTTTGTAATTAGGCCGCTTGGCCTAAAGTTTTACCCTTAATGCAATGTTTTCCTTGTATTTGCTGTCTCTTTTCATAACCAAAATGTGTGTTTATCTGCTCGCCCATTATTACTTCTCGTGCTCCCCAAAAGGGATTTTCACAAAGTTATCATCGTGATCTCCCCGCTCGGCGAAATATACCATGCTCTTCTCTGATGGTAGAGCTTGTTTACCAAATGCCAAGTACCTTTGGATACTGGGCCAATCGGAGCGTAGAGACAATCGAACGGTATCGGAATCGCGTGCCTCGGGACACTGGCCGTACTTTTTATTGCTCTAATCCGCTCAGATTATTTATAGACGCCGACTCGTCTCTCGATATTTATCGTCGGAGTTCGACGGTCTTCCGCTCGGACGTTTATAGACGCCGGCTCGTCTCTCGATATTTAACGTCGGAGCTCGACGGTCTTCCGCTCGGACGTTTATAGACGCCGGCTCGTCTCTCGATATTTAACGTCGGAGCTCGACGGTCTTCCGCTCGAACGTTTATAGACGCCGGCTCGTCTCTCGATATTTAACGTCGGAGCTTGACGGTCTTCCGCTCGGACGTTTATAGACGCCGG
The DNA here is from genome assembly GCF_018446385.1 of Zingiber officinale. NCBI lineage: Eukaryota > Viridiplantae > Streptophyta > Magnoliopsida > Zingiberales > Zingiberaceae > Zingiber > Zingiber officinale. Next base: position 113,767,234 of record NC_055991.1, read on the forward strand.
CTCGTCTCTCGATATTTAACGTCGGAGCTCGACGGTCTTCCGCTCGGACGTTTATAGACGCCGGCTCGTCTCTCGATATTTAACGTCGGAGCTCGACGGCCTTAAAGGCAAACTTGAACGCAGCTGCCCGGTGAACACATTAGTCCTCCTTTGAATCAATTTTGCTTCCTGCATTAAAAGGGCACGGGCGACCAAAATATATACAAAAATGAGTTACATTAATGCACCTTTGACCCAGCCCGATAAGGCTGGAGATGATTCGCGCTCCACGGCCGGTCCAATTGGCGCCCGTCTTCATCCTCAAAATAATAAACTTCCGAGCGGAGCTTTTCAATAACCTTGAAGGGGCCCACCCAAGGAGTTTCAAGCTTGCCAACATCGCCGACCGGCTTGACTTTCTTCCAGACGAGGTCGCCGACCTAGAATGACCTGGGGATTACGCGCCTGTTGTAATTTTGCTTCATTCTTTGACGATACGCCATCAGCCGGACGGATGCCTTGGCTCTTTCTTCCTCGACCAAATCCAGCTCCATATTCCTCCGCTCAGCGTTGCCATCATCATAGCTCTGTATCCGGACGGACTCGACGCCGACTTCAACCGGAATGACCGCTTCACCGCCATACACCAGGTGGAACGGCATGACGCCTGTCCCTTCCTTTGGAGTCGTTCGGATGACCCATAAGACGCCCGGCACTTCATCCACCCAACTTCCTCCCAAATGGTTGAGCCGAGCGCGCAAAATGCGAAGAATTTCCCGATTGGCTACTTCGGCTTGACCGTTGCTTTGGGGATAGGCCACGGACGTGAAGTGTTGCTCGATGCCATAGCTTTTGTACCAATCCTCGAGCAACTTCCCTGTGAATTGCCGCCCATTATCGGAAACAAGTCGACGGGGGATGCCGAACCGACAGATGATGTGTTGCCAGATGAATTTTTTGACCATTTGCTCGGTGATCTTGGCTAGCGGCTTGGCCTCCACCCACTTAGAAAAATAATCGACCGCCACTAGAAGAAATTTCCGCTGCCCGGTCGCTATAGGAAATGAACCCACAATATCCATTCCCCACTGATCGAACGGACATGAAACTATTGATGTCTTCATTTCCTCTGCCGGTCGGTGGTAGAAGTTATGGTACTTCTGGCACGAAAGGCACCTCGACACGGTCCGAGCGGCGTCTAATTGTAAGGTTGGCCAGAAGTACCCGGCCAACAGGATCTTCTTAGCTAGCGATCGTCCGCCCGGATGTCCTCCGCATGATCCTTGATGGACTTCTTGGAGGATGTAAGCCGAGTCCTCCGAGCTCACGCATTTCAACAACGGGCGTGAGAAAGCCTTCTTGTAAAGCTGATCGCCGATGAGTGTGAACCGACCGACTCTCCTCCTTAGCAGCTGGGCTTCATTCTGATCGGACGGTGTGGCGCCCGAGCGCAGAAACTCCGTAATGGGTGTCCTCCAGTCACTCGGAAATGTAAGGCCTCCCATACGGTCGACGTGCGCCACCAACAATACTTGTTCAATTGGCTGCTGAATGACGATCGACGTTATTGAGCTCGCGAGCTTGGCTAACTCATCGGCCGCTTGATTTTCTGCTCTGGGTATCTTCTGGACAATAACTTCTCTAAAATTGGCTTTAAGCTTCTCAAAGGCTTCAGCGTAGAGCTTGAGCCGAGCACTGTTGATTTCGAAGGTACCAGAGAGTTGCTGTGCTGCCAACTGGGAATCCGAATGAAGCGTTACCCGACCGGCTCCCACATGCCGTGCTGCCTGCAGGCCGGCTATGAGGACCTCATACTCTGCTTCATTGTTTGTAGCTTTATAATCCAGCTGGACGGATAAGTGCATCTTTTCTTCTTGAGGGGAGAGCAACAGTATTCCGATCCCGCTTCCGAGCCGAGTGGATGATCCGTCCACAAATATTTTCCACATAGCTTCCGGCTCTGAATTCTGCACCTCAGTCACAAAATCGGCCAAGGACTGCGCTTTGATTGCCGAGCGGGGCTGGTATTGGATGTCAAATTCACTTAACTCCGTCGTCCATTTGATGAGTCGCCCGGACGCTTCTGGATTCAGTAATACACGCTCAAGCGGGCTATTGGTTTTGACAATGATGGTATGCGCCAGGAAGTATGGGCGAAGTCGCCGAGCGGCGAGGACCAGAGCAAAAGCCAGCTTTTCGAGCCCAGTGTAGCGAGATTCAACATCTTTTAAAATGTGACTAAGGAAATACACAGGCTCCTCTCCGCTCACCCTCACTAGTGCCGAGCCGATTGCTTGCTCGGTCGAGGATAGGTAGATACAAAGTGGCTCACCCGCAGCCGGCTTGGCTAATACCGGGAGAGAGTTCAGATATGCCTTCAAGTCTTCGAACGCCCGATCGCATTCTTCATCCCAATGAAACTTAGTTGTCTTGCGCAAGATTTTGAAAAAAGGAAGGCTCCGGTCGGCGGTTTTGGATATGAATCTGGACAGAGCAGTTATCCGACCGGTCAAACGTTGCACTTCCCTCGTACTTCTTGGAGGAGGCATGTCTTGTAGAGCTTTCACCTTGCTGGGATTTGCTTCAATACCCCGCTCGGTCACTATGTAACCCAAGAATCGTCCTCCTTTTGCTCCGAACAGACACTTCTGGGGATTTAGTTTAACGTCATACCTCCTCAGTGTACGGAAAGTCTCCTCCAAGAGATCGGCTGCTCAGACGGATTTGATGAGAATGTCGTCCACGTATACTTCTAGATTCCACCCGATCTGCTCTTTGAACACTTTGTTCATCAAGCGCTGATATGTAGCTCCCGCATTTTTCAATCCGAACGGCATCACATTATAGCAATAGGTGCCGTCGGCCGTCACGAAGCTGACTTTTTCTTGATCTTCTCGGGCGAGCGGCACTTGATGATAGCCTTGGTAAGCGTCAAGCATACATATTAATTCGCAGTCGGCCGTAGAGTCCACTAGCTGATCTATCCGGGGCAGAGGATAAAAGTCTTTCGGGCAAGCTTTGTTGAGATCCCGAAAATCTATGCATACTCTCCACTCGTTGCCCGGCTTGGAGACTAATACTACGTTCGCTAGCCAGCTCGGGAACTGCACCTCGCGTATATGGCCGGCTTCCAGAAGTTTCTCAACCTCCGCCCGGATGATGGCATTCTGCTCGGCGCTGAAATCTCTTTTTCTCTGCTTCATCGGCCGAGCGTCCGGTCGGACATGTAGCTCGTGCTGCGCTATGCTTGGCGAAATTCCGGACAGCTCATTCGTCGACCAGACGAAGACATTACAATTTCTCTGGAGGCATTTGATCACTTCCTCCTTCTGATTGGCCTCCAGATCGGACACAATAAAGGTCGTGGCCTCCGATTAGATCGGGTGAATCTGCACTTCCTCTTTTTCTTCATAAATTAAAGAGGGTGGCTTTTCAGTGATGGCGTTTACCTCGATCTGGGGTGTCTTCCGAGCGGAATTGGCTTCTGCTCAGACCATCTCGACGTAGCATCGCCGAGCTGCCAGTTGATCTCCACGTACTTCTCCCACTTTATCATCCACGGGGAACTTGATCTTCTGGTGGAAGGTGGAGACGGCCGCTCGGAACTCGCTGAGCGCTGGTCGTCCCAAAATGACGTTGTATGATGTGGGCGAATCGACCACCACGAAGTTTGCTGTCCTCGTCCTCCTGAGCGGCTCTTCCCCAAGAGAGATGGCTAGCCGGATTTGTCCGACCGGTAGGACTTCATTGCCCGTGAACCCGTAGAGGGGGGTTGTCATGAGCAGCAGCTCGGCTTGGTCAATTTGCAGTTGATCGAACGCCTTTTTAAATATGATGTTGACCGAGCTTCCTGTGTCAATAAATACGCGGTGAATAGTATAGTTGGCTATTACCGCTTTGATAAGCAGAGCGTCGTCGTGGGGTACTTCAACTCCTTCCAAGTCCCCAGCCCGAAACTGATTTCGGGTCCGCTCGCCCGCTCTTGGCTGCAGCCGACTGCATGGATTTGGAGCTGCCGGACGCTCGCCTTCCTTGCTCGGTTAGAGTTACCTCCGGTCGGCCCGCCTGCTATGATGTTGATCTCGCCTCGGGAAGCGTTGCTTCTATTTTTTTCTTCCCGATCGGACGATCGGGGACGTTCCCTAGACATCCGGAGATTCTCCCGTTTCGGAGAGCGATGCCGCTCGGGAATCTGTTGTTGTCGCCTGTCAGCTACCGTCCGCTCGGCTTCACGAGGCTCCTGTCGTCTATCGACTGATGGCGACCGACGCCCGCCACCTCTGGGAACAGGGTGGGCGATCAGTGGAAGACTACGACAATCCCTAGTGTTATGTGTGTCCGTCCGATGGAAGGAGCAGAACATCGGAGTCCATCTCTTCTTTGTCCTGGGCCGCTCGGCTGCTACTTCTTGAACATGAGGTCTCGGATGAGCACGAATTGTTTCGGCCCGTGGTCCTCTGAGTGGCTGATGAGCAGCGTGCGACTTTCGTTCGGCAGGGGGAGCCCGCTCGGCTGGAGTTTCTTTTTTCAGGGCCGCTTGCGCTTCCTCCACATTGATGTATTCATTGGCCCGGTGTAGCATGTGATCGTAGTCTCGGGGCGGCTTCCGAATGAGCGATCGGAAGAAATCCCCATCCACGAGGCCTTGTGTGAAGGCATTCATCATGGTCTCTGAGGTGGCCGTTGGAATGTCCATGGCTACTTTATTGAACCGCTGGATGTAAGCTCGGAGCGATTCACGGGCTTCTTGTTTGATGGCGAACAGGCTCACGCTCATTTTCTGGTAGCGCCGACTGCTCGCAAAATGGTGGAGGAAGGCCGTTCGGAAGTCTTTGAAGCTTGAGATAGATCCGTCCGACAGTCTCCGAAACCACCGTTGAGCCGATCCCGAGAGAGTGGTAAGAAAAACTCGGCACTTTACTCCATTTGTGTATTGATGGAGAGTAGCTGTGTTATCAAACTTACCCAGATGATCATCCGGGTCGGTTGTCCCATTGTACTCGCCGATCGTCGGAGGCACGTAGTGCTTGGGCAGAGGATCTCGTAGAATAGCCTCTGAAAAATGGCGATTAATCCGCTCGGGCGATGCGTCCGCTCGGGGGGCTTTTCCTTTTCTGTCATCTCGTCTAGGCCTTTCATCAGAAGAAGATCCCCGATCTCTATTAGTTGCTGCGGCTTCGGGGGTGCAGAATAGGGCCCGATGAAATGCAACGGTGGCCTGTGGTGCCTCCGCTCGGCCGCTTGATGCTGATGTTGTCTGCTGCTCCGCCCGCTCAGCTTGTGACTTTTGTCTCTGCTCCATAAGCTTAGCAGCCCTTGTCTCGATCGACGCGTCGAGTTCCTCCGTGGAGAGCATCACCGAATGCGGTTGTCCAGCTTCGTCCATTTCTTCCGATCGGATGCAGGAGCGTTCCCACAGACGACGCCAAATTGATCCTGTCCGAAAGCTGAATCAACGGACGCTGGGCACGTGGCCCTCTCCAGGTCGCTGATGGAGATCCCCTTCTAGTCTCACGAAGCTCCGGCGAACCTGCACAGAAGTCGGGCCGGGAGGGGGTTCCCGGCGGCGACCCTCCGACGCTCAAGTCAGGCAAGCAAACAGTGAAGAAAGTGGCTCCAAAGGTGTTGAACGCGTACCTCCGGCGAAGGATGAGGGCCTTTATATAGGGCAGCGGAGAAGCGAGTGTACACATACCGAGGTGTACACGTGTCCGTGGTCCATGCCCCAGTAAGGGCTTGTCAGTGAGCTTACCTGACTCATACTGCTACAGTCACAGCCTGTCCTCGATGGGACAGCGGAACCCCTTGTCGTAAGATTTGGAGTATGGCTTACATGTGGAACATACCCGATGTCAGAAAAAGATGTCCCTTGTCCTTTTCCACTTGGTTCCCGAACTAGCGTCCGACCGGCCTGCCTCTGAGCGTCCGGCCGGCTCGCATCCGCCTTACGTCCGACCAGGCACATACATATAACGGTCTAGGAAGATTCTCGGTGGTGTGCTTTGGGGAGACTATTAGCAGTATGCTACTTCATGTATTCGGCCAAGCGATCCGCTCGGCTATGTGATATTATCCGTTGAGCACCGGAACCCTGACTTTCGACAGGGCGCCTCTAACCATCACCTAGACACCGGCCGGCCGGCCGGTCGGCCCAACCCCTCTCCGCCCGGTCACATGCTATTTTAACTTCTATTTGGCGTTGACCCCATTGGACGGGGGTCCCCTGTTCTTACAACCGAATCATACTCAATTTACTTTCGCATGAGAAAGACCAGCTTCATACTAAAAATTTTGACGGCAGCTTGACACATCAAACTAAAATTTTACATTTAAGATGAATATTCACGGATTTGGATACTCATTTGTATTCAAAATAAACATTTAAATAGATTTAAATAATAAAAAAACTAAACGGCTAGAAATTCAAATAGACCTTAAAATATTAAATATTTAATCAACTGCCGTTTGGAGAAATCCTGAAGCACCTCAAAGTTCTGAGCATAAGTAAAAGCTATGGAAAAAAAAAAGTTAGCGAGACTAGATCGTTGATAATGTTAAGATAATATAATTTGAATCAACTTCCCAATATAAAGATAAATTCAGATTAAATATATAAATAAATATATATAAATTAACTTATTTATGAAAACACTTTATTATAAATAAATGTTAGAAATTTAATATAAATGAAAAATTAAATGATCGTTGGATTGATAAATCTTATTCATTTAACTTGAAAAGTTTAAGTGCCCTTTAATTGGATAGTTAAATCTTATTCATTGATTTCTAAAGGGTGACATTTAATAAAGATGTAGTGTATCTCTTAGAAAAAGGATGCGATCTACATCATCCAATTTAAAATAGTGGGATGAGATCTAATTAAATAAAGAGGTTCTTATATCCCTTCATTTAGTATAAATAAAGTCCCTCGCGACCTCATTTTAATCACTTAATTCATTGCAAGCAAAACAAGTATTACATTCCATACTTGTATTAGAGAGTTCAAGAAGTTTTTTTGGTTCGGAGGTCTTGTAATTTACAGTGTTACTATTGTAAAATAAAGTCATTGTATCTTAGGAGATGATTACTATATTCCACGAATACTGTGCACTGAGTAAATTAGTCTTAAAAAGATAAAATTTAACTCTAATTCATTAAAATAATAGTGTATCATCATTCTAACGATGCTCAGATGGTACCATCACAAGATCTCAACAATAAATATTAATAATTTTTATAATCTATAATATATATTTTAGAAAGCTTAATTAAATTTTGTATGATGTTATTTTTAGAGGTTGTCCAATGTAGCCGGCGCTCGGTAACTCTATTTACATATGATTATTTGAGATGACAGCTACTAATTATGAACAAAATAAAAATAATTTTATGATCTAGCTAAATTGCATGCATGTGAATCTTGGCGTCCAGTCATCAAATGTTACACTAATAGGATTCCAGTAGCCCATTCGATCAACTCACTGTCCAATTAAACTGTAAAATTGACATCGTCCGGAGCCGTGCGATCGATAGTTAAAATATTAAATATTATCATATGAAATTTAGACTCGATATATTTAAATATTTTTTTTATATTTTAATCATTTGTATTAATGGTTAACCGTCATATATGATTTACTGTATCCGTACTTCTACAATTGATTAGAAAGATGATAATTTTATTATAATAAAATAAGAGATCAATTCTCATGTATATACTCTTAGAAAAAAAAATCTCTCCTATCTTTTATCTACTTAACGATAGACTATAAGTTATTTCATGATTTAACTTTTTTTCTGGAGACACCACGCTTATTTCGGAGATATCACGTTTTACCCGGGTCAGCATTCACTGCTGATTTACCTCCTCCTAGGATCCCTGTGAGGCCAGGCCTAGGGGGCCGCTGGACGGCAGGACCCACCTTTTACACAATGATTTAACTCTTTTTATAAAATTAAAATTAATTGAACAAGATAAAATAATAATAAAATCTTGAACGAGAGTCTAAACATTGCTTTTTGGATCCGAGACTATTGATATAATCTGATCCTGTTTCCCGAATTAAAAGTTAACATATACGGTTTGTATGCATAAAAAATTTATATATTAACTAAGAGAAAAATGCGGAAAAAAATTTCCACTGCGAAGGATCTAAAGGTAGTTTTTCTTTCTCAGTGAAATAGAAGACAAATCGTTGACTAAAAAAACAAAAACTTTAGATGATTCGAGATGAATCTGTACTTGGATGGACATTTTATTTACTCATTTGAAATCAACAGAGCAAAGCAGAAGGAACATCAAAGGGGGTTGCCCTCATCTCTTAAGGTTGCATTTCCTTTAGAGAAAACATACACGAGCAGTCGTGATCATCTTGACCTCTCTGTACGAGGCGTTTGTCACGGTTGATCATCAGCTTGATTTGAGGAATCTTTGACGAAACCGGACGCCATATCTGTTCCGTTTGGATGTTCATACTCAAAGTAGTGCTGCACCTGAAATAAGAATAAGCCTGATAAGTAAACTGTAAAACAAGGAGTGTATCCACTGCTATAGATTCAAAAATCTCTCGCTTTATTTTTTTAATTGGTAATTGCTTTACAATATTTTTTGCTATCAAAGTATCTTGCATATACACATAGTAGGGTATAGCATATTTGTATTATGACTATTGTTCGAACCTGATTGATTATCAGATTACCCTTTGTCTTATACGAATGGTTTACATGAAGGCAAAAGGACCACAAATGACGGTGGGCAAAATAACTATTATCTCGTGGACATATCGAGGAATTAAGTAGAAGATAACAAGAAAACCCGAAGACAACCAAGAGAAACCGCGGTTTGCTAAAAAGAAACTTTATTAATAATAGAGGATTGATTTCTCAAACGAACAAATATTTATATACACTCTAAACTCTCAGACTAAAAAGGAAATAATTCCTAATCTAAAGATCTCAATTTCTATCTTATAAAGAAAAGAAAGAAACTTTATCAGGAAAGGAAAAAACTCATAACAAAAAGAAAATAATAAAACAGGAAGTTGATATAGGTAAAGTCTAACCTATAAATATCAAAAATATCATAAAATAGAAATGATTAAAAATAATAAAACAATCTTCGGAGGCTTCGAAAAGTGCTTAAACGATTAATTTTGGGACCAAAACTTGGCGCTTACAAGTTCCCCTAGTAACAAACGTAGATTTTCAAATTTTGCATGCGTGAGCACTGATATAACCTAATTTTGAGTCCGGATTCAAAAACTATGCCTTCCAAAAGATTAGATCTTCCTAGTTTGGTCCTGCATTAGTCGCCCATGGTTGAAAAGAACTCGTATTCGATTTCATGACAGTATCATCAATATCTTCAGAATAGGGAGTCAAGAGTTATACATTGAAGATATCAGAAGTCTTCAAATGATCAAGAAGACGCAACCTATAAGTATTGTCGTTGATCTTCTGTAGTATCTCATATGATCCGATCTTCCAATCTTTGAGCTCGTTATACTCGCCAACGAGAAACGATCATAAGTCAATATAGCCCAAATAAAATCTCTGACCTCAAAATGTATCTGACGACGATGACTATCAATCTGAGTCTTGTACTTGATGTTCCTCTCTAGAATTGCCAGTTTCACATACTTAGGAATGCCCCGAATATGCTATTTCATCTCATTTGCTTTAGGACTAAATAGTCCTACACGTGGAATAGGGGCTAAGTCCAAAACCCTCGATGAGTTTCGCCCATAGACAATCTTAAAAGAACTCAGATCTATGGTCCTGTTTCTCGATTTATTGTAAGCAAACTCTGCTTGAGGTAATGCCAAGTCCCACTGTTTTAGCTTAGTTCCTGTGAGACATCTTAGAATATTGCCTAGACTTTGATTTACTACCTCGATCTGTTCATCTGTCTGAAGATGATAAACATTACTAAAGTTCAACTACATACCCAATTTTTCTCATAAACTTTTCGAGAAATGACTGATGAACTTGGTATCTCGATCTGAAGTCATTGATTAATGAACGTCATATAAATGCACGATCTCCTTGAAGTAAACATAGGCAATCTGGACAACATTCATAGTCTTTTTCAAAGTTACAAAATGTGTCATCTTTAAAAATCTATCAACCATAACTAGAATCGATTCTGAGGTTTGTTGGGTGCAAGATAATCTCAATACAAAATTCATATTGATATCGAACCAAGGAACTTCACACTACAAGAATCTTCGCGAATAGCGATGGGAAAATCCTGACGAAAATGTGATTCCGTTGGGGAATGAATAAATCATAGAAACATGTCTAAAATTTTCATCATTTAGAAAAGAAATATTGATTTCTCTAATTGGACCATTTTCATCTAATGAATCTATTAAATTTATATTTATATTTTTCCTATATATTTTGAATAGTAGTTTCATCAATATTATTAAAAAATTTATCTTCATGATCTATTAATTCATTATTTTCTTTTTTTTAATATTAATATTTGATTAATTAGATTTTTAATCATTAAAAAGCTTTTGACAGATTTTTTTTCCTAAATATTATCTTCAAATGAAAATTCAATTGGTTATTTTATTTAAATTTTCAAATGTATTATTTTTTAAGTTTTGATTTTGAATATTAGTGATAAATCTATCAAGGGCATCTTTTTGAAATTGCATTAATTATTCTATTTTTTTTCATACGTTTGCATATCCAAAATCATATTTTTTTTAGCAAATATATTTATATTCAAATAATAATAAAAAATAAAATATAAGTCTTTACTATTTTATCAAAATAAAATTGTTTAAAATTTAAATAAAAAACCTGATTTTTATCGTGTAATTTCAATTTGATAATATTTTAAAGTTCGATTATTACCTACACAGATATAATAATAAATAAATAAATATTAAATTTATTTGGATCAATTAATTTAAGTAGAATTATCTATCCGATATTATCCATAAATAATTTTTTTTCAATAGATAAGCAAAAGTAGAAATATAATAGCACATGCCACTTTTCCGTCAAAGTGTTTTTTGGTACGATATTGACCTAGAATTAGAATACTAGAGTTTCATTTGCCCACACCGTAAAATAACTTGTTAGGTGCTCCATCCTAAACTACACAATCATTGATTTACTTTTACAATCAACAGTAGTTCAGATATTGCAAGTTTGACAAGTTTGCATATAACTTAATGTCCAAATTCCAATCTTACACAAAGATTGAAATTGGATAGCTCATACGAAAACTTTAAAAAAAAAATTATATTTGAAAAGACTAGCATTATACTTTGCGTTTGTATGGATAAAAAAAAAAAATCCTAATTCATCTTTGTGTCGAGGATAAAGAAAAAAGCGAGAAAAAAATATTATCAGTGAAAAAGAAGAAGGTCTGCCTTCCTCTGAGAGTATCATAGGAGGGTCCGAGGGAGGAGATCAGGAGAAACGTGAATGGCGAGAATGAGATCTGATCACGACGACTAAGATATGTCTAATTGCAAAAATAAAGTGAAGGAAGAAAATGAAACTAAGTCTTCATAATGTGTATAATAAAATTTCATCTAAAATTGGGGAGGAAAATGTCATTAATCACGAAGCGGTCAGCAGAAATCGAAGCATCATGATATTTAATAATCTGAACATACGCGGTGGCAATTGGTGGCTTATCAATGGGAGATTTTGTAAAATAATGATGTATAAAATTTTTATAAAAATAATGGGTCCCAACTAATTGGGACCTGATTTTATTGGTGGCCTATGCCTTAAGCCGGATCTGAATTAATGTATCCACTACTATAGGTTCAAAAAACTCTCCCTTTAGTTTTACACCGTTTTTTGTTATCAAAGTATCTTACATATACACACAGTAGGTTAGCAGATTAGTATTGTGACTTGTTCAAGCCTGATTGATTGTCAGATTACCCTTTTTCTTATACAAATGGTTTATATGAAGGTAAAAAGGGAGCAAAAGACATTGTGCTTCACAATGAAGCTTTGAATAAATGAATTGTTTGTTCTGCACAGTGAAGCTTTGTCATCATTTAAATCTCCTATATCTTAGAATTCCATTGGATTCTTCTTTGCTAATCATTTTTTTGTTAATGGGTTTTGATAATTTCTAATTGATTATACTTTTTACCGTTTCTCACACAACTAATCATTCTCTAATATTGAAAATAAAAAAAATATTGTATAATTAGAGGTATCAATTTGGGTGAGTCAGGTGGATCGGGTTGGGTCAAAGCGATATTTAAAAAAATTCCAATCCAAACTCGACACAAATCTGAACATAATCCGAAAACTCTAAATCCGACCAACACGAATAACCCAACTAATCCGATTTAAAAAGTCTTTTTTTAGTACTATTTTTCCTATAATTTTTTACTTTTATTTTCAATATTTTATTATTATCATACTAACCTTGTGCTATTAATATTAGGGCTGCAGATAAGCCAAGACAAGATTTATAGTGTTTAATCTTATTGTCTTTGCCCTTGTCTTTAAGGACGAACTGTTGGCTCCGGTGTGGTCATAGTCGCTTTACGACTGTTGGAGCCTCTGATCTCAACCGTTAGATCAAAGAGTTGTATCTTTCTAGATCCCTTCCAATCTTAGCCGCCAGATTAATCCTTTCAGTCTAACGCTTCAGATTAGATCCCGTCACCAGTGATCAGATCGCGACTCTTCATGATCAACACTCCAGATTGCATCACTTGCAATCTATCACGATCTTCGATCCAATGGTAGCCACTCGTTTGCCCAGTCTGGTCATCTATCCCTGCACGTACCCATGCCACGTCACCCTGAGTAATCAGGTGAATGGGAAGAGAGCACCTTATGCTTTTGTGTTAACTCTAATAACACATTAACATATATAAGGAGACTGTTAAACGTTGCATCAGTTGCAACGTCAGGAAGATAAAGGGGTGCCCATTCACCTTCATCTTCTTCCATTGAAAGCTGCCATCAAGGCATCGGTTGGTAACCGATGTCTTGCTTGATATATATGGTGGCGTCCAAGGCAATCAGGAGGCGATCGAGGCGAGCAGTGGAGCGGCGAAGGTGATCTGAGAGAGCAAAGGGAGAGCATCCAGAGACTAGAATTTGGCTCGTGGATCTTGAAGCGCTTTTCGGCAGCTCCGTGATCGCGCTTCCGACAGCGACAATCTCTTCATCGATCGGCGTCTTCGGTTGCGATTCTTCGGGAGATCACTGTGAGTGGTTACCGCATTATTTTAATTGCTTCGTTTTAGTTTTCATGCTCTCAAAACTACCAACAATTGTATTAGAGCGTGCTAGATTTGAAAGCATGAAAATCGATGCGAAAAAAACTCGCGTTTTTTCTTCTTCTGTCACGAAGAAGATAATGAATAGTGCGTATTTTTTTTGTTTTAATCGATTCAAACATTTGAATCAATTGATAAAGAATTGAATCGATTCAATTGACGGCATAGTGCCTCCTCATGTGCTGAATCGATTCATGAATCGATTGAGAAAAAAAATTGTTCACAGAATCGATTATTCAATCAATTGAAGAGAAATTAAAATCATGAATAGTGTTTTTTGACGAAGAGAAAAAAAATATGAACTCAATCGATTCATGAATCGATTAAAGGAATAGTTTGTTTTTCTCGAAGCACAGTAAATCATGCAAGAAAAAGAAAAAAAGCGTGAACAGTTTCAAAATTTAATTAGATACATTTTTTGTTGCATGAAAAAAAACGTCAACTTTTGGTGTTAAAATTTAATTAAATATTTATTAATTAATTAATAATACATATCTATATGTATTTAATTAATTAATAAAAATATTTAATTAATTTATGATTTAATTTACTGAAAATTGAACCAGACCAACTTGTCCGATCAAACCCAGGTCTGATTTAAATTATTAATTAATTTAAGCAGACCAGTTTGATTCAATGATACCAAAAGCTGGTTCAAATTATTTGTTGGTTTAACCAGTTCGGTTAATTACTGAATTAATTGGGGTAAGTTTGATTACAGAAGTTGGACTGATCAAATATGACCGGATTAATTCCGTTGTGTCAGATTTGATCAAAAATATTATATTTATTCTAATGACTCAGACTAGATCCAATGGGAAATTGGATGAATCAAACGGACCTAAGTTTGATCAATAAGTCTGAGATTGACTCAAATGAGCTTAAACAATAACAGAACATAGGTCAAAAATCCTTGTCCAATTGGATTAGTTCTGATGAGGACAATAGACTATGTTTAACATCCAGACTCCTGATTGACCGGTCTAATGGGTCAGTCGACTTAAACTCCTGAAAATCGAGAAAATTTATTTTTCTTGATTTATAATGATGGTATGCCTGTATAAATTGAATTAAACTGGTTTTGTACTGGTTAGTCGGTTTTGTACTGACTTATTTAAATTTAATTTTTCAGATGACATGGACGATTACCACATTGACTCGTCGCGAAGTGCGGCGAAACCAGCTCTGAGAGGAGATTCAGGAGATATAGTATAAGTCTGCTTATGGAGTCGACGGACATGTTAGACGGCTGGATAGACTATTTTGGAAACTTGAGCAAGAAGAGTTTCCAGTCCTGGACAGTTATAGGATCTGGGCATTGATGCATTCATTGCCAGAGTATCCCAGGATAACAACAGACTATGTATGGGGGCGTCATGAAGGACGTGTCACATATTCAATACTGTGTAAGGAACTACTTCACCATATGGGTGAAGAAGAGCCTGAAGAGTCTGAATATGACCAGGAGATGCTCGAGGAAGATCCAGAAATGAATCTGATAGAGAATCCTGAAGCTGCCCCATTTGAGATTATCCTAAATAAGTCCAGGTTAATAGGGACAGTGTTGGCTGCTACACTAGTGTTTGTCCTAGTGGGAGCAGTGTTGGCCTATCTAGTTTATTAGTGTTCTGTTTACTATCGTTATGTACGAACAGTGTCAGCTCGTCTGGTTTTTTGAGTCATGTAATAATTTCTGTCATTTTGTACGAACATAATTAAATAATGAAAAGTTATGTTATATGTTAATTAACTTGGAAATGATTAGTTCATTTCATGATATGATTAGTTCATATAAATATAATTCGTTCATATTAAATGATTCGTTCATTAGATGGGATGTGTGTAATAAAATTGATCAATGTTGATTAGATTAGAACATACAAATGATGAGTGGAAACAATATTATCACTTGATTTTGTAAACTAATTCTAATTTACACTGAGTCAATGATTAATTGCACATATATGAATTACACTGAAATAATAAATAATTTGTTTATTTATGTAGATCATGACAACTAAAAACATCATAGCTGAACTCAATAAGGGTGAGAAATTATATGGGGATAACTACAAAATCTGGCACCTCAAGATACAATATGTTCTTGAGAAACAAGAAGTTCTAGAGGCTGTAAATCAATTCATGGAGGAACCGGTTGATGGTCCTACAACACAGCACAGACGTGACCTTGATGCCTATAAGGCATGGAAAAGGAAGGACTCCATTGCTAAGGGTATATTGATTAGTTCAACGGTGGATGACATGATATTTGAATATGAGCTATTACCATCGGCTCATGCTGTCTGGGTAGCCCTTAGAGAGAAGTACAGTGGAGTCAGTCTGAGTAAGCTCCGTCAGCTAACTATTAAGTTTGATAGCTATAAAAAGCGCTTGAATGTTACCATGGCCCAACATCTCAGGGAGATGGGTAACATGATTCGGGAGCTTAAGACTGCTGGTTATATGCTGACCGATGAACAACAGGTTCAGGCAGTTATCTGTTCCCTTCTTGATTCTTGGGAAACGATGAAACAGAATTTGACCCATAGTGAAAGTATCAAGACTTTCACTGATGTCTCACGCCATGTGGAACTTGAGGCGGAGAGGATTGAATCCGCAAGGATTTCAGGTCAAGCTTTTATAGCTGAAGGTTCTGGTTCCAAGAATAAGAACAAGTGGTTTAAGAAAGGAAAGGGGAAAGGAAAGGAGGCTAATGCTATTGCTGCGAAAAACCAAATCAAGAAGAAAGGAAAGAAATATGGACAAAAACCTAAGAGCAGGTTGACTTGCTTCAACTGTGGCAAGAATGACCATTTTGCTCAGGATTGTACTGAGCCTAAAAAGGTAGATCCATTTTTGTCTTCTTTCCACAAGCAATATGTTGCAAGTACAGTGTTGTTAGCTGATTCGTATCCTTTGTGGATTGTAGATTCAGGAGCAACGAACCATGTAGCTCGTGATCGAGCTACATATGTGGAGTACCGTCAGGTACCAACTGGCAACAAATGGATATATGTAGGAAACAATGCAAGAATTGAAGTCAAAGGAATT
Source organism: Zingiber officinale (assembly GCF_018446385.1). Classification (NCBI taxonomy): domain Eukaryota; kingdom Viridiplantae; phylum Streptophyta; class Magnoliopsida; order Zingiberales; family Zingiberaceae; genus Zingiber; species Zingiber officinale. The sequence continues at coordinate 113,783,544 of NC_055991.1, forward strand.
GACACTTGCAAGCTCAACCTACGTGGTGGAGGCACCTTGTTTCAACATGATGTCCTGTACGCTCCTGAGATTCAACGGAATCTGGTTTCCATTATTTGTCTTCTTGATTTAGGTTACAATATAAATTTTTATAGCCGTTGTGTGGAACTTCGAATTAACTCTGTGTTAATTGGGTATGGTTTTGTAACAAGTGGTTTTATGGTTCTTGATGTGGAACCAAATAATAATGATGGTTGTTTTTCAAACATTGCTCTTACTAGTAATGCTGATGTTAATGATGAAATTTGGCATGCTAGATTGGGACATATAGGACAAGAATGAATGAATATATTAGCTAAGGAGGGCCTCTTAGGCACTCATGCTAAGATTAACTTGTCTATATGTGAGCATTGTCTTGCTGGAAAAACGACTAGGAAACCATTTGGTAAGGCTATTAGGGCTGAATCACCATTGCAATTAATTCATTCGGATATTTGTGGTCCAATGAATATGAAGGCTAGAAATGGGAGTTCTTATTTCATTACATTTATCGATGACTTCACAGGTTTTGGTCATGTGTATTTAATTTCTCACAAATTTGAAGCATTGGATTGCTTTATTCGTTACTTGAACGAAGTTGAGAATCAATTGGAACGTAAGGTTAAAACTTTACGCACTGACCGTGGAGGAGAATATTTGTCTGATCAGTTCAAGACAATGTGTAATGAGAAAGAGATTATTAGACAACTAACTATCCCTGAAACTCCACAGCAAAATGAGGTTGCTGAAAGAAGAAATAGGACTCTTCTTAAAATGGTTAGGTCTATGATGACACAGGCTAATTTGCCAATCTCCTTTTGGGGAGATGCATTATTAGTTGCGATCTATATACTTAACAAAGTGTCTTCAAAGTCAGTTCCATCTACCCCACTGTTAGGATCTTCGGATCGCGGCTAGAGAGGGGGGGGTGTGAATAGCCGACCCCAAATTCTCGTTTCTTCCTACAATTTGAGTTAGCGCAGCGGAAATAAAAAGTAGAAACGAAAATGGAGAAGATCAAACCTCAAACATGACGATATAACGAGGTTCGGAGATGATACTCCTACTCCTCGGCGTGTCCATAAGGTGGACGAATCCTATCAATCCGTCGGTGGATGAGACCCCGGAAACCGGCTAATAAAAACTCCTTCTGGGTGGAGAAACCTCGCCACAATCTCTCTTGCAACAGCAAGATCAGCGTACAAGAAATACAGCAAAAAGCCAAGAATAATATGAATGTAAAAACACTAGTTTGCTTGCCTTCTTGTCGACTGTTGATGAAGCAGCAACTTCACGGATGTCAACCACAGCAGCAACTGATCAGTTAGAGTCCAGCCGAGGGAAGCTCACACGAAGCTTCAGAAGTGGAGAGCTCAACAAAGCTCAGATAGCAAGGAGGAAGAAGAAGACCGCTTCCCTGTAGTGGCCCTCTTATATGAACCTGCGAAGAAGAAGACACAGACAGAAATCTAGCCGTTGTGACTCAACGGCTAGACCTGGACCGATCAGGCTCCACCCTGATCGATCCAGGACGGATCTGATCGGTCAGGGGACTGTTACCCTCCGTAAGTGTACGAAAATGTCGCAAGTAATATAAAAGATTATCGTATCAACAGGGACTGGAATAAGCACTAGAAATGTCTCAATGCGAATTAGCTAAACAACTATCCAATTATTTCAAATGCAAAGTGAAGGTAAACAAATCTAATATTAAAGATCAACAAACAAGAGTTTAGTGTTTTGGGTTATGATAAAGGGAGATTATAGGAGTTTCGGTTTCTTTGTAAGATTTCTTGAATGTAAATGGTTCACCAATTCTTATCCCTCAATTGCCAAACACTTGTAGAAAGTTGCCGGTTCTCTCTTGCAATAGATAACCGGCTAAGGACTGAGAAATGTATCTAAATATGATCAATTAGACGTGAACCTACGTTCTTACAAGCGCACCTATTACTATGCCTTCCTCGGATATCAACATAGAAGCCCACAACTTATTAATCTATCAAGATACAAGAAACTAATCACAAGATCCATCCTACTCTCTTGAATATTCCTATTTCCTCTTCAAGATTATCTCTCAAACGTCCTTACACGGGCTTGCACCTGTCACGTGGATCCCTCGGATGATCAAGTGAGAGTTTATCTTTACAAAGTCCACAAGAAATCCAAACAATCTATCAAGAATGAGAATTAAGCACAAATCACCATTAATCATTCAAGATCTAATTGATACAAGCTAGACAATGTCATTGAAACAAGAAAATGGCAAATCCATAAGAGATTACATCAATCCATCATACAAATACTCCCTTAATCCTAGAATACAAGATCTACTCCATGAATCGAGGAAGAATACCCGAAGAAATAAAGATTACAAGCATTCCTTAAATCCCCAATCCAAGAAACCAAGAAAAGGGGGAAAGAGAAAACTTATCTACGAAGAAGCCTCGTCTTCGGATCCAATCCTCGCTCCGGAGTTGAAATCGTCAAGATCTCCCCTCGAATCGCCCAGAAATCCTCCCAAGAATGGGAGGAAACAACCAAATCTTGCCTTCTCCCAAAAGGGGAGAGATCCCCTTTCAATTCATGAAGGAGGGTTTAAATAGAGGAGGAAATCGGGCGCCACACGACCCCATGACACGGCCGTGTGAGATTCACACGGCCATGTCCAGTTCCTTCTCTGCCAAAGCTGCAAGGCCATGTGACTCCACACGGCCAGGACCCTTCTTTTCTCTGGAAATGCTACACGGCCGTGTGGTGCACACGGCCACCACCTGCTTGGCCTCTGGAAAACTCACACGGCCGTGTAGTGCACACGGCCACCACCTGCTTGGCCTCTGGAAAACTCACACGGCCGTGTAGATCTACACGGCCATGTAAGGCATCTGCTCTAATTTCTTCAAATCAAGACACGGCCGTGTGAGATTCACACGGCCATGTCCTCTTCCCTTCCTGTTAAAACTACACGGCCATGTGTGGTACACGGCCTGATGCTCTCTCCCTTCAATTCCTTCCAAGCTTGCCCGAGGACGCATAATCTTCACCAATTTTGACTCCTGTATACAGAAAATGCACAAAAAGCAGATCTCCGAACCAAAAGAGTAAATATGCTAAAAGGAAAGCTGGAAGTATAAAAATGCATAGATCAAGCATGCTCAAAGTATGTAAACGTGCGTAAAAACATGCATAAAAGAGTATATATCTACGCACATCAGAGACCAATCAGGCCCTAGGATAATCGGTCCCTAGACCGATCCCAACTCTCACAGAGAGTTGGTTTAGGGCCCTGATCGGTCTGTGGACCGATCAGGCCATTGGTGGATCGGTCCACAGACCGATCCCCTCTCCTTTCTCCGAAGACCGAACGCTACTGCTTGGTTACTGATCTGTTTGGTGACCGATCAGATAACCACAGTATCACTGGATCGGTCATTAGACCGATCCGATGCCCATGTGGATTTAGAGCTTCCCAGCCCTAAACCCTAAAGCCTTCCTGGTCCAGAGAACGAGCTACCGAGCCCTCTCTGACCTAGTCTGGAGAACGAGCTGCCGAGCCCTCTCCGACTTCCATATCCGGTCCAGAGAACGAGCTAACGAGCCCTCTCTGACCTAGTCCGGAGAACGAGCTACTGAGCCCTCTCCGACTCCATCCAGTCCAGAGAACGAGCTACCGAGCCCTCTCTGACCTAGTCCAGAGAACGAGCTACCGAGCCCTCTCCAACTTCGTCCGGTCCAGAGAACGAGCTACCGAGCCATCTCTGACCTAGTCCGGAGAACGAGCTACCGAGCCCTCTCCGACTCCATCCAGTCCAGAGAACGACCTACCGAGCCCTCTATGACCTAGTCCGGAGAACGAGCTACCGAGCCCTCTCCGACCTCCCATGACAAGCTTCCATACTTGGACTTTTCCCCGTGCCAAGCTCCCTGCTTGGACTTTTCCCGTGCCAAGCTCCCTGCTTGGACTTTTCCGTGCCAAGTCTCCATACTTGGACTTTCCCGTGCTAAGCTCCCTGCTTGGACTTTTCCGTGCCAAGTCTCCATACTTGGACTTTCCCGTGCCAAGCTCCCTGCTTGGACTTTTCCGTGCCAAGTCTCCATACTTGGACTTTTCCCGAATCAGGTCAACTCAAGTCGGGTCAACCAGATCAACCTTGACCAAAGGTTGCACCCATAATCCCCCAAGTTCCTATTCTTGTCAAACATCAAAATATAACTTCTCTATTCTTGTCAAACATCAAAATATATACTCGAGTCAGGTCAACTCGAGTCGGGTCACCCAGGTCAACCTTGACCTAAGGTTGCACCAACAATCTCCCCCTTTTTGATGTTTGACAAAAACCATAATCAAGTTAGGTTAACCCGATAACCTAACTTAGGTTTTCCAATAGTTCTCCAATGCTCTTCCTTGAACATTCTCTGAATATTCTCCCCAAACTCCAATGTTCTTCCTTGAAAATTCTCTGGACATTCTCCCCCTTTTTGACACACATCAAAAAGAGTGAACCAAGGTCAAGAGTTTCTTCCTAATGAAAGTCCCATACCTTTCATTGAAACCCTTGATTTCCCCCTTGATACTAAAGTCAACAATCAACTTAGTGATAATCCCATATCACTCATCCTCATAAATCTTGACGAGCAAAAATTCCCCCTAAAAGTCAACTCCCCCTTGACCATTAGGTAAAACTCTCCCTAAATGTCAACTCCTCCTTGACCATTGCACCAACAATGTCTTGGAAAGTTTCAACCCTTTAGAAATCTAAAGCACCAACTTCCATAGCTGAAATTTCAGACAACGGTCGAAAATCAGCATTTTTGGCAAGCTCTGATCGGTCACCAGACCGATCAGCACTCCACTGGATCAGTCACCAGACCGATCCACACTGCCCTGGATTGGTCCAGTGACCGATCCAGACTTCCCTGGACCGATCAGAATCTTCTCTGATCGGTCCACAATTCTCTGATAAGAATTTCTGATTTTTCTCCCGAAATTCAGAAACCCCTAAAAAATTACAGAAAATTCCAAAAATTGTAAAATTTTGAGGATACATTCCTCATAACATATATTATCATGGAAAAATAGTTTTCTATGAAAATAACTCCCATTTTTTAATCTTGATACAAAGTTCGAAAGACTTTGAAATAACTCAAGGTTAATCCATCTTTGTATCAACTTGCTCAATGATGAATGCTATCACTAGAAAAGCTTCATCAAGGTTTTTCAAATCAATTTTGAAATGATCTTAAACCATTCAATTTAGGACCACAATCTTAGGACTATAGGTACATGACTTGTACACAAGTTTTCCCTATGATCCTCAAATTCGAATTAGGCTCATCTAGGTACAAGAATTATGCACCTTGATCCTAACTCATAATCCTAATATCTCACACACATCTAAGGTGTATCAAACACATCCAAGTCAATTTTGATGTGAGATATGGGTTTAGGTCATCTTAAGCTAAGTTCTCATGCATTTTCTAAACAACAATTTGATCTCCATATCAAATTGTGTTTCTATCCTTAAATCAAATTGATTGATCATAAATGCAAGAGATGATGACATGACATAAAATAATATCATAAGTGGAAATATGTGCCAATGTCATGATGTCATGTCATCAAGTATGAAACTTAAATAAGACATGACATATAACTAACCTAAGCATGACATTTCAAATGATAATAAAATAAATATGATGTCATGACATGACATATGACAAACAATGTATGACAAATAACATATAAAGGTATAGAAAATACCTAATTCTAGCCTCAGTTGCCATAATTTTGATCATTTTACCATAAATTCTATATTCCTAAGTGTAATAGATCTAAAATCATATACTAAAAATTTTTAGATCACTATGTGCCAATTAGATTGACCCTAGAAAACTCCTCAAATGTGGTTGGCACATCCTAATCACCTTAGGAATAATTTTTAATTTCATTTTCAAAGCTTGATTACACCTTGAAAATTCCTAAAATGCCACCTTTTGCCATGAGTAGGTTAACTACCTATCCATTTAAGGTTGGCACACCCTAAACCATCTAGCGTGAAGGAATCACGCTCCTAGGAACCCAATGCCTATTTGAGCTCATTGGGTTCACTAAATATTTACTAGGGATGACTTCCCTAGCAACCCTCCTAATGACCCTCCTAGGCTTTAAAGCCTTGGTCATTTGGGACTCATCAAGATCAACTCTAGGGGAGACTCCCCTTGTGACCTTGGTGATGGTCTTCTTAGCCCTAGGTCTTGTTCCATAATCGAATGGAATATTATGATAAGTGACCACTTGAAACTTAGGTTTGTGACCCAAACCTCTCATGTCCTTGGGCTTTGATTTTTGACCCTTAGACCCTAGAGTTGACTTCTCCAAATTCTTAAGAGCCTTTTCTAAAGTGTCAAGTCTTGACCTCAAGTCTTGACCTCAAGACTTGATTTTCCTTCTTTAATACCTCAAGCTTTAATTTTCCATTTTTCTTTGAGGTATTCCTAGGCATATGTCTAGTTGTTTTGGAATTCCTATCTAGGTTTTCCTTAACCTTAGATGAGTTAACTCTAGGGTTGGCAATTCTAGCATTGTCCTTATCTAGACTAACATGTTTGGCACCTAAGCACATGTATTGGTTTCTATGGTTATCATGCTTATCATTATTGACAATTGCAATAAAACTACTAGCATGTGTCTTATTAGAATTGCAAGAATGTGCCTTAAAGGATACCTTAGGGTTTGCCTTAGCTCCCCCCATAGATGTGCTTGGTCTCTTGTCCTTGTGAGGTTGCCTCCCCCTTGGACATTGACTCCTATAATGTCCCCTTTGCTTGCATTGGAAGCACACCACGTGCTCTTTGCCTTGCGTATCGGGACTCCGGCTTCCTTGACTTTTGGTGCCGGTGGAGTCTTCCTAATCCTCTTTGGACATTTACTTTTGTAATGCCCATATTCCCTACACTCAAAGCACATTATATGTAATTTACTTGAAATTAAGTTGCTTGAGTTACCTAGGGTTGAGGATGGATATAAGCTCTCTCCTTCATCTCTTCCGGAGGTGGAGGCTTCTTCTTCTTGCTCCAGTCTTGAAAAAGAACTCTCCTCCTCTTCTTCCTTAGATGTTGAGTAGCCCTCAACTTCTAATTCCATACCTCCATGATGTGAGCTACTTGGCTCACTTGACTCCTCTTCATGACTTGAATTGGAGCTCTCCTCATGGAACTTAGCCAAGTTGTTCCACAACTCCTTGGCATTGTTGTATCCATCTATCTTACACAAGATATCATTAGGTAATGAAAATTCAAAGATTTTAGTTACCTCGTCATTGATTATGGATTGGTGGATTTGTTCCTTCGTCCACTTCTTCTTCTCGAGAGGTTCTCCTTCTTTATCCACCGGAGGAATAAAACCTACTTGTACACACTTCCAATTTACTAGGTTAGTCATAAGAAAATACTTCATTCTTACCTTCCAATACGCGAAGTCGTCGCGATTATAGAAGGGTGAAATCGTGACGTCTTCTCCAAGTCGATCCATTCTTTAGCTTGTGCTCCCCCGGGTGTTAATCCGACGAAGAGCAACCTCGCTCTGATACCACTTGTTAGGATCTTCAGATCGCGGCTAGAGAGGGGGGGTGTGAATAGCCGACCCCAAATTCTCGTTTCTTCCTACAATTTGAGTTAGCGCAGCGGAAATAAAAAGTAGAAACGAAAATGGAGAAGATCAAACCTCAAACATGACGATATAACGAGGTTCGGAGATGATACTCCTACTCCTCGGCGTGTCCGTAAGGTGGACGAATCCTATCAATCTGTCGGTGGATGAGACCCCGGAAATCGGTTAATAAAAACTCCTTCTGGGTGGAGAAACCTCACCACAATCTCTCTTGCAACAGCAAGATCAGCGTACAAGAAATACAGCAAGAAGCCAAGAACAATATGAATGTAAAAACACTAGTTTGCTTGCCTTCTTGTCGACTGTTGATGAAGCAGCAACTTCACGGATGTCAACCACAGCAGCAACTGATCAGTTGGAGTCCAGCCGAGGGAAGCTCACACGAAGCTTCAGCAGTGGAGAGCTCAACAAAGCTCAGATAGCAAGGAGGAAGAAGAAGACCGCTTCCCTGTAGTGACCCTCTTATATGAACCTATGAAGAAGAAGACACAGACAGAAATCTAGCCGTTGTGACTCAACGGCTAGACCTGGACCGATCAGGCTCCACCCTGATCGATCCAGGACGGATCTGATCGGTCAGGGGACCGATCCCAACTCTCACAGAGAGTTGGTTTAGGGCCCTGATCGGTCTGTGGACCGATCAGGCCATTGGTGGATCGGTCCACAGACCGATCCCCTCTCCTTTCTCCGAAGACCGAACGCTACTGTTTGGTTACTGATCGGTCTGGTGACCGATTAGATAACCACAGTATCACTGAATCGGTCATCAGATCGATCCGATGCCCATGTGGATTTAGAGCTTCCCAGCCCTAAACCCTAAAGCCTTCCTGGTCCAGAGAACGAGCTACCGAGCCCTCTCTGACCTAGTCTGGAGAACGAGCTGCCGTGCCCTCTCCGACTTCCATATCCGGTCCAGAGAACGAGCTACCGAGCCCTCTCTGACCTAGTCCAGAGAACGAGCTATCGAGCCCTCTCCGACTCTATCCAGTCCAGAGAATGAGCTACCGAGCCATCTTTGACCTAGTCCGGAGAACGAGCTACCGAGCCCTCTCCAACTTCGTCCGGTCCAGAGAACGAGCTACTGAGCCCTCTCTGACCTAGTCCGGAGAACGAGCTACCGAGTCCTCTCCGACTCCATCCAGTCCAGAGAACGAGCTTCCGAGCCCTCTCTGACCTAGTCCGGAGAACGAGCTACCGAGCCCTCTCCGACCTCCCATGCCAAGCTTCCATACTTGGACTTTTCCCAGTGCCAAGCTCCATGCTTGGACTTTTCCCGTGCCAAGCTCCCTGCTTGGACTTTTCCGTGCCAAGTCTCCATACTTGGACTTTTCCCGTGCCAAGCTCCCTGCTTGGACTTTTCCGTGCCAAGTCTCCATACTTGGACTTTTCCCGTGCCAAGCTCCCTGCTTGGACTTTTCCGTGCCAAGTCTCCATACTTGGACTTTTCCCGAATCAGGTCAACTCAAGTCGGGTCAACCAGATCAACCTTGACCAAAGGTTGCACCCACAATCCCCCAAGTTCCTATTCTTGTCAAACATCAAAATATAACTTCTCTATTCTTGTCAAACATCAAAATATACCTCGAGTTAGGTCAACTCGAGTCGGGTCACCCAGGTCAACCTTGACCTAAGGTTGCACCAACATCCACATGAACGTTGGACAGGCAGAAAGTCGGATTTGAGTAATCTGAGACCTTGGGGGTCAAAAGTAGGATTTGAGTAATTTGAGACCTTGGGGGTCAGCTGCCTATGTTCATGATAAGACTCACGAATATGGAAAATTAGGACCTAGAGGTAAGAAGTGTATCTTTATAAGACTCACAAACTGTTTGCTCCGGTGTGGTCGTAGTCGCTTTATGACTGTTGGAGCTGTCGAGGATTGTTGCAGAAAAGGATGCAAATTGAAATCGTCAAGGTTAGTGTTCAACACTAACGAATAGTAGCAATTCGTTTCCAAGATACAACGACGTTGTCTCGGAGTAGCACGTTGGATCAAAGAGTCTTTCCAGATCCCTTCTAATCTTAGCCGCCAGATTAATCCTTTCAGTCTAACGCTTCAGATTAGATCCCATCACCAGTGGTCAGATCGCGACTCTTCATGATCAACGCTCCAGATTGCATTACTTGCGATCTATCACTATCTTCGATCCAATGGTAGCCACTCATTTGCCCAGTCTGGTCATCTCTCCCTACACGTACCCATGCCACGTCACCCTGAGTAATTAGGTGAATGGGAAGAGAGCACTTTATGCTTTTGTGTTAACTCAAATAACACATTAACATATATAAGGAGACAATCTCTCCTTGTTCTTTTAGATGTGGGACTATTCCCTATCTACTAATTTTGGATTTCATTTTAAACAATTAATTTCTCATTCATCCGTAATCGGTTTTGAGAAAATCAATAGTCTAGATTTATCTACGCGAAACGTAGATTTCAAATTTGAAGTCAATTCTGACTTTCATCGACTGATGACACCTCATTTTTCCATTCAAAAAACCGTATTCCAACACTTATTTGATAAGGTAATCAAGCCGAGCCGAGCCTAAAATGAACCGAGTAGTTAAATGATTGTTCAAATTTAACTTGGTTTCTTTTTTATGAGCTTGAGCTTGGTTTGAGCGTGACTTGAGTTTGGTTCATTTAGATATTATCAAACTCTCAATTCAAGTTTATTTGATTGTTTGAATTTTTTACATTTTAAGCTTGTTTGATTTTAGTTATTGAACTTGATATATATAAAATAAATTTATTTTTTTATTTTGAAAGTTTCTTCATTTATTTAGCAAGTTGATAAGAGTTTTATTGATAAATATGGTTCATGAACATTGTTTACGAACGTTAACGAGCTGAATACATATGTGTTTAATCTAGTTTATTTAATTAAACGAGTTGTTCAAGTTTGTTCATTTAATTGATCTTGTGTATACTGAATGAATAGAAACAAACTCTTACCAAGCTGAACTCTAAGCTTGTTCACGAGCGTTTGGTTCATTTACAACCCTAATTGATGTACATAAAGTATCTTAATTTTTAAAATAAAATTTGATTTAACCCCAAAAAACCCCTCAACCCTAAATTCAAGTCAATCCGAATCAACTCATGTAAAATATCGAAAAGGGGCGAATAACCATAAGGGAATTTTTAGAAATTTTCTGGAATTTTTTCGGAGCTCGTATGATGAGTTTAAGGGGATCCAAAATTGGGCCAAGGGAAAGCCAATTCAGGCTACCTCACTTAAACGAGGAAAAGTTTTATTTTTCTTTTCCTTTTTCCTTTTCTTTTTCTTTTCTCTCTTTTCCTTCATTCTCAAGCCGTTCCCTTTCTTCCTTCCTCGACTTCTCTTCTCCCGATTCCTCACCATCTCCACATCTTCTCCACCGACGACACCGCCTCGCCTCGATTCACCTCCCCTCGTGCATAAAACAGTGACCAAGAGAAGCCGACACTTCTCTTCATCAACTCCCCTTCTCTCCTGATCTCCCCTGCACCGACGCTGTGCCCTAGTCCCAAATCACCACCAAGCCCTAGCTTCCGTACCCAACACCGATAAAGGACTTGCTGCACTGACCTTCGCCAGAGCAAGCCGAGACCAGCGCTACGGTGACTATGATTTGCCACCGTCGACTCCCTGTCGCCCTGCAGTGGCCACTACTCGGGGTCCTTATGCCGTCGCCGTCCCTCTGCTTCGGTTCACTTCCTCAGTAGCCACCCACTTTGACCTAACATCGCTGATTTCCCCTTCCTTTACCCTCTGCCTTTGCCGAAGAGGATCAGATTCCGCTAGGAGCTCACTGTGTGTTGACATCTCTTGACCTAGTGCCACCACCAGCATTTGATTTCTTGCTGCCATCATCGAAGAAGAGGTAATCGGCTAACCCTAGCTCGATGTGAGGGTTTTGCTATTCTTAATGCTAATTGGGGGTGTTTGTGTTGGAGATCAACTGCTCTGCTGTGGATCCGAGCATCACCATCTGAGGGCGACTCACAACTCCGACCATAATTTCCAGCAGCAAGATCCCTAGCAGTGAATTGATAGAAGGATACTAAAATTCGGATAAGCTGAGGTTTGATTCATGAATAAATTTAAAACCCGTTGGGCTGGTGACATAGCTGGAATTACTAAATCTGAATTAAGCTAGAAAGATTAGGAATAATGTCCATGTGGTTTTGGTATGATTGAGGTTAAAATGTTGGATTCAATCTAGACTTTGGGTTGGATCCGATATATTTAGATAACCGAGATCAATGAAAGAAATTAGGGTTTTCTGGTTAATAGGAATTTTGATTATGCTATTGGATATCTGTGAGCGTGGCTTAATAATATGTATGTTGTTACAGGACTCTGAATTGCGCCGAGTTGCCTTACGTGGGATTACTTTTGGCACGCACTATTTTGGAGGCAGGTACCTTGACTTATCTTTAGATATTGTCATTTGATATACATAGTAGATTTTAACAAATAGTAATGATTATGTTCATATTGGCATCGGTATGTCACTACTTGTTACCTATTGCATGCTTGATTTTACTTATCTGGTTTGCATTCATTACCCTCTTGATTATTTATGATCATAGTAGTAGTGACATACCATGTCTTGTGATATACCAAACTAGACATTTTCCATATCTGACACGTGTACCCAGATTGTCTTATTTGATCTATGTATTTTTGGGTAAATATTTTATGGAGGTAGATATGGTCAGGATCTTCATGCTTAATGTCATGCACCATCTTGCATGATTACATGCTGAGCGATTGGCAGCTCTATTATTATTGAGCTCATCACCAGTTATATGGATCTGCACACACAACCACTCATGGGTTAGTGGTATATCAGGCAGGGTGTGTGACAGTTTGCTCTATCAGTGCTCTGCTAGTCCACTCATGGGTAATGTGACGCAACGTAGTAACACGACAGGGGTCCCTCCTCTGGATTGTCTCAGGGAAATGAGAGCATTGAGCTCCCCCACTTATGATTTGGGATAGGAGGATAGGTGTACTCCGACAACATCCTGTCCACTCGATCACTCATCAGGAGCAGTGATAGCAGAGTGCACAGTTGTCATAGCCCTACCCACTCGATCTCACCATCGTGTGTGAGATGGCTGACTGACATCAGGGGTGACCATGTCATTTGCATCATATGCATGATTACATTTATTGCTTGTGTTTGCTGCACTTTATTTGCTGTATATTGGGTGGATGCATATGATTGACATGCATACAGGGACATGTTATTTTCAGTCTGACAACCTTATTATCCTGATAGCAGGTCCTGGTGAGTACAACTTCTCCCTTTTCTTCCAGTTTGGCATCTTTTCATTACTTCAGGAGACTGTACACATATTTGTTACTATTGGTTATTTCTTGCTATGCATGTCAACCCGGTATCTGCTGAGTTCTTGGACTCACCTCGTGGATTTCATATTTTTTTTTCTATTTCAGGTTGAAGCCGTCAGGAGGTTCCAGTCGCTAGTCCCCCACTCAGTGTCACGACGATTTTATGCTTACGGACTTTAGTTCCTTGTTTGTGTTGATTGATAACCATGATTTTACTGCATTATTTTGATTCATTTATGCATGGTTTTGAGGTTGATTTTATAGGTAAATAATGGCTACATCACATTTTGTGCATAGTGTGTATTTTTTGACTTAATTGTAAATTATCTTATTTTTGTGCTATTTGATGCTAATGTTTGATTCTTATTTTGTAGGCATCAAAGGATCTTAGATTTGGATCTATGTGGACCGAAATTGGGCTCGAATCGGAATTTAAACGAGAAGATCAAGCTTTGGGTTGATTTGGGCCGTTCATCAAGAATAGGAGAGATCTGAACCATCTGTTGAAGATCTGGCCGATCCAACCTAATGGGGAGCAGATCTGAGCCATTTCCGAAGATCCAGAAGTTTTGATCCAGATCTGAGTTCATCTAGCCATTGATCAAGCTGAATTAAATCTGGACCGTTCAATGAAGACTGGGCTGATCTGGGCCATCCAGTGATGATCTGATCGATCCGACCTACAGGAGAGTAGATCCAGACCCTAGATCAACATCAGTACCTTCGGATCAGATTTTGGATGACTTTTCACCATTGATTTAGCCCGGAATCATCTCAGCCGTCCGTTCAGATCCAGATCTGATTTAAATCTGAGAAGCTAAAGTAGCATTCCTCTTCGTCGAATCCTCCACGCACAGCAGCTTCGTCCCCGCGGTATTTCTCTGGATTCCGGCCCCTTTCCTTTTCCATTCCATTTCCCGAGTTTCTATCTTGGTGGTGAGCTTCTCGGCGGCGTTATCCCGATCTTCTGGAGCCATTGGAGGGTGTTCTCTCCGGTGGAATTTGGCTCGCGGCATCTCCCTGTTTCACCTCAGATTTGGCGGTGGTCCTCCAAATCTGAGCTCCGATTTCCATCAGCAACATTTGGAGGTGGTCTTCCGGTGTTCCTGAGCTTCACTCGACGTTCATCCGCGTTCCATAGCCTTCCATCATATCCAGAGGCAGATTTCCAGATTTTCGGCATTTTCTTGGGTTTTGGCTTGTTCTAGCTCGTCGGGGGTGGTCCGTCGGCGTTCTTGAGCAATCCTGGAACTGATACGCTGTAGAGAGTCTCCACTGAGGTCCAGAGTTGGGTGGTCTCGACTTTGGCACTCTTGTGTGACGGCTTGAGTGTGAAACTTGTGGAATTGGTTGTGAGTTGGATTGGTTAGGATTTATTCATTTTATTAGTGTTTTTACAGCTTAGAACAGATTCCTTTTATGTTTGTTAAGTTCTTATCATTGCAATTTAGCATTTCTTTGTTTTGTTGAAGTTTAATTCATGTTTGGTAGTTGTAATTTCATTGATACAATTTAGTTTAATTCTTGTTTGATGCTTAGTTAATTGTTTAGTGTTTAAGTTCTAAGTTAGGGTTTAAATTCTGCTTAGATTAGATTTTATTTCTGTCTTGTTATTTCATCCTTAGTTTGATGTGTGTTGATGGATTTATCACAACGTAGTGTGACAATGTGTAATGATTTGTTCATTGACACATAGTTATGTTTCACTCTTGCTTTAGATTAATTTTTTAATTGTTGTGTTTTTCCTCTGTTAGATTTAGATTTAAAGCTTTTAAACCCCCAACTCCATTTTTATATCGAAAACCCCAAAAATAGGAATAAAAATATAATCCTAAATTACATCATACTATTGGTTCCTCGGATCGATCCTGGGCTCGTTACTACGACATTAATGTGAAATTAAGGGGTTCAGTGAAATATTAAATTGTTAATTTGATAAGCCTATTTGTGACATTTAATATAGATTTTAGGCTTACCAAATTTTGGCGCCGTTGCCGGGGAAAACGTTAATATGCAATGTTTGGTAATTTTAGGATTGTTGTTTGAGTGCTTTCATGTTTATATATCCATGTGTTTGATTTTATTTGTTCCTGAGTCTTCTAATTTTATTTGCTAGTTTTTTTCAGTGTAAGAACAGGAAATTTAACAACCATGGATCCATTTTATCCGTATTTTGGAGATTGGAGGGATAGTTATTACTATCAGCCTCAGACTCAGTCCTACCTACCTATGGAGCAACGGAATAGGTATGAGGATGCACAAGAACAAATTGAAGAATCAATGTGGAAATGCAATGAAGTTATGCAATAAATGAGAGAGCATCAAGAGCAACAATTTGCAAGGATACAGAATATTCAGAGTCAGTTAGATCAGATTGCATCATCCATTAATCAGTTACAAGCACAGAACTCCAGTGGAGAGATGGAGAGTAGTGATTTTGTCAGGCCTGACCCTATTCCCATTTATTCACAAGATTTATCTAATTTTATTTGTGATGATGATGTAGTTGTTCAGATTTCTGATTCTACTGATAGTGTTGCTTTAGATGTTGTTGAAGATGCAGGTATTGTTGCAGAAGATGATATAAGTGTAGGGGAGTGCTTACTGGAAGCATTACCTCAAGAATCACCAAGAATGGAGGATGTAAGTGTAGGGACTTGTGCTATGGAGCCAAGCACCCAAGAATCACTACATGAAGTTGAACATTCACCTGAACTGGAGTCTGAGCATTTATTTGATGAAAAAGAGGTAACAATCACCACTCCAGGTACTTCTCAAGATGACAAGGTGAGTATTTTGTGTAATTTTTTAGAGAATTTTATAGAGGTACCATTTGTTGATTTTATTAGTTGTGATTCATTTCTTGAAATATCTTTAAACCACACTGATATTCTCCTATTTTCTTTTTATCCCACATGCGTGTGGGAGGTGTTTTGTTTTATTGATGTTGTAGGAGAACATAAGCTTCCGGAGTGGGTATTAAAACTGAACCGTCTACGACCTCCAGAAAGAATTTTGAAAGGAAAAATGAGTAATAAGAAGAATTTAAGTGGAACCATGATTACTCCATTACCGGGGTGGCTACTACTTCTAAACCTTTTTCAACCACCGGGAATTTAAAGGGGAGTTGGTTTCAATTTTGTTTTCTCTTGCATTTTAATTCATGCTTTGTTAATAAATTCGTTATACGTTTCTTTGGTTTAATACTTTGCATTTGCACTTTGTTTTTACATTTTGCATTTTATTTCCATATTTGCTTCCATACTTTTCATTTTGTTTGGTATACATAGCATGTCATTTGAATAAAAATTTTCCATGGAAATTTTCTAAGTAATATTTTTAAGATGGTAAAAGCTTCTTAAATTTGATCATCAATTTAGGTCATGTGACATGATTGGATGCTTTACTTACATGAAATTGGTTAAAATGGTGGTGGATTCCAATTTGATCAATTGAACTTGATTGCATGAAAATTACCTAGTGAGGACCACTACAAGCCTAAACTCTATTATTTTCTCTTGTGTGGCATGCACTCATAGCAAATTAAACTTTAGAACTTGCTTAGTTTCTTTTCAAAGTCACAATAGCATATGTGTGCATGGAAATGAAGGATTTTTGTCATTTTTGTTCCATCATGATTTCCCATTTCTTTCTCCACAATTTTCTTGAAACATTCTTATCTAGCATTCTAATTCTTAATTCTCTTTGCTTGTCATATTACTTTTATTTCGTTGAGAGTTTTGGATTAATTGCTTGATGAGTTAGTTTGATCAAGATGTGGACAATGTGATAAGTGTAATTGTTTGTGCCAAGATGTTTAATATTCCTTCTGTGCAAGGAAGTTATGAATGGATGGATCCTTGGATTGAATGCTAAATCTAATCGTTCTTTGAGTTTTATCATGTCAAGAGCAAGTTACAATTGTGTTGGATTTAGAGACTTGATACTATGTTGATACATTCAAAATTGTAAGAGACATATGCTGGAAATTTTTTTTTTTTTACAAGTGTTCTTGTAAGACTGAGTTTGGTCTCTGGAATCAGAAATTTTAATCTGATATTCTATATAAATGAAGAAAACTTCTATGAATATGAGGTGGAAGCTGAAATCTTTGATCTGTGGCTTAAAAAGGAAAACAAGGAAGCTGAAATCAGAAAACTGGAGATGCAGTTTTGCTAGGCATTTCTGTGCCAATTTGAAAATATTCGGAAACTTAATGTCTGAAATACACAAGACAAGTGTTGTATATGGTGAGTTTTTCTTGACAACTCAATTTGGAACTTAGTGGCATGTTAGATCCTTGAAACTGAATTTGAAACTATGAATGGTAATTGAGTGAATCTTCAAATCTGATCTCCTAGTCCATATTCCTGAAACTTTGGACCTTGTGGTGATTTCATTCATTAAGTTTTGCTGAATTTGTCTTCTTAAGTTCTGATTTACAGCTTGATTAATTGAATTCCTGTTGAATTGTGTTAGTTCAGTAGTTAAAAAGATCTGTTCTAGAGTTTAAAGAATGTGCAGATTTGGGTTGGTCTTCCATTCAATTCTCTTAAATCTGCTATGAGTTAGACATGCATGAATAATGAAAGATATTGATGGAATTGTCTAGCTCATTTGCAGTAAAATATTTTTAAGCATAATTCAGTTAAGGAATTCAGGAAATGCATATTTCTATTTTTGGTTTGGAAGAGCAAAAGAGTGAGCTTAATTGGAGATGAAAGTTCTTTATTAGCAGGAAATTTATGCACAACATGTAATTTCTTGGTATATTTGGTGTTGTCTTCTCTTCACGACTTTAATGATTTTAAACAAGAAATTTCAGTTGCCATGTCAGATTGACACAGAAACAGAGTAAGAAAGGATAAGAAATTCTGCAGAAATCAGTAGTGGAGTTTAAAGTCAATGGTGAAGGAATAGGCTCATGAATTGACGAATTAAGGAAATGATGGGGAAGAGAGGTCAGATTCTGGAAATAGAAAGCTGAATCTGTTTAGAAATTCTGAAGCTGTGGATTGCTTGAATTGAAACAAGGAAACTGCAAAATTGTGGGGTTTCAAATTACAGGGTGAAGGCAACTTCTACTAACCGAAAAGCAGGAGTTGAATGCAACGAAGAATTCAGTGCTGAATGGGTAGCTTTGTGAAAGATGCAGTGTGATATATCAGTTGTTATAAGTTGTGTGCCAAGTTGCTTTTAAATCAGATTTATGAAATTAAAGTCCAGAAATCAAATTCTTTTATGTTTATCACAGTTCCTGATTTCTAATTCAACATTCAGTTCCAGAAGACAGTTGCTAGATCTAAATTCTGTCTGGTTGTTTTTGCTCTAGAGTTCTAGCATTTAACCTTACCTTTGACTTTTACATTGCTTCCACGTTTATTTACAGCTTGAGGTCATTAATAAGGAGGAAGGGCAGTGACAACAGCCACAAACTTGTCTGATTTCTGAAAATTTCTGCTACTGGATACCAAGTCTGGGAAATACAATTGAAAGAAGCACAGTTCAGAATCTGCACGTTTTGGAAGAGTGGCACACAATGAGACATACTTGAATTGATTGTGGCTCTGTTAAGAGGATTTTGGGAACTTATTTATAGAGGTTATTTAAAATGGGAAAGTGATAACAGCCATAGATATTGGGATTTCTGCATATTCTGGATATGCAAGTTGCTGGAAGTTTTGAAATGGGAATTGGAAGAAACAATTGCAGTAAATTTCTCAACCGAGAAGCTAAACCTTACATGATTCAAGCCAAATATCTTTCGAGAATTATGGATTGAATTCTGAAAATTCCTCATTGCCTAACAATTCCTGCAAGTTTCTAACAATTCTGCTTAACTCAGTTGCGAGCACTTCACTTGGCACACCCACTTCCAGAAAGTCAAAACAGAAATTGGAAGTTGGCTGTGGAGTTCAAGTCATTGGATACATGGTGTGTGCTATTGTCCGAGACGGCCAACAATTTAAGTGTGGGGGAGGGAGCTATTTTCCATTAGCTAATGTGAGTTTGTTTTTGCCTTCAAATGCTAGAATTGAAGTGGAAGAATAGTGATAGGAAAAAAAAAACAGTGAAGAAGAGAAGAGAAAAATGACACATCAAAAGAGTGTATTAAAAGAGTATCAAGATTTTCGGTTTGCTATTAAATTGAAGAGGAGGTTAGCTTGGTCTTTTGAATTGATAAAAACAAATGGTATTCATCGCTTTTTACATCAAAATGGTCAACTCATCAAGTACACTCCTCCAATACTCTCATCTCCTAAATTTCTTCATTTATGCCTTTTCTTTTGCCTATTTTATACATTTCACTTGTTCTTTTTGCTTCCATTTCAATTCTTGATGATAAATTCCTTTTGATTCATGTATGCTATGTTCTATGGTGGTGGAGAAGTAGAAAATAAACAAGCTTATGGTAGTGAAATGTTGTGAGTTGTATTGAGTGAGCTCCACTTATACACCTGTTTGAATGTAAGAGATAGATTAGGTAAATTCCTTGTGAGATGCAACTTGCTTAATTTTTCAATTGGATTGAAACTACCATACCTACTGATTATTATTTGGATTGAATTTATGATTGTTGGTGATCTTTTAAATGGTCTCAATTAAATTCTTTTTACTATCTTTTAGATATTGCTAGGGAATTTTCTATGGAGATGATTTTTAGTTTTCTTTACTTGCACGGGACGTTCAAGACTAAGTGTGGGGGATTTGATAACCATGATTTTACTGCATTATTTTGATTTATTTATGCATGATTTTGAGGTTGATTTTATAGGTAAATCATGGCTACATCACATTTTGTGCATAGTGTGTATTTTTGGACTTAATTACAAATTATCTTATTTTTGTGCTATTTGATGCTAATGTTTGATTCTTATTTTGTAGGCATCAAAGGATCTTAGATTTCGATCTATGTGGACTGAAATTGGGCTCGAATCGGAATTTAAACGAGAAGATCAAACTTTGGGTTGATTTGGGCCGTTCATCAAGAATAGGAGAGATCTGAACCATTTGTTGAAGATCTGGCCGATCCAACCTAATGGGGAGCAGATCTGAGCCATTGACGAAGATCCAGAAGTTTTGATCCAGATCTGAGTTCATCTAGCCATTGATCAAGTCAAATCAAATCTGGACCGTTCAATGAAGACTGGGCTGATCTGGGCCATCCAGTGATAATCTGATCGATCCGACCTACGGGAGAGTAGATCCAGACCCTAGATCAACATCAGTACCTTCGGATCAGATTTTGGATGACTTTTCACCATTGATTTAGCCCGGAATCATCTCAGCCGTCCGTTCAGATCCAGATCTGATTTAAATCTGAGAAGCTACAGTAGCATTCCTCTTCGTCGAATCCTCCACGCACAGCAGCTTCGTCCCCGTGGCATTTCTCTGGATTCCGGCCCCTTTCCTTTTCCATTCCATTTCCCGAGTTTCTATCTTGGTGGTGAGCTTCTCGGCGGCGTTATCCCGATCTTCTGGATCCATTGGAGGGTGTTCTCTCCGGTGGAATTTGGCTCGCGGCATCTCCCTGTTTCACCTCAGATTTGGCGGTGGTCCTCCAAATCTGAGCTCCGATTTCCATCAGCAACATTTGGAGGTGGTCTTCCGGTGTTCCTGAGCTTCACTCGACGTTCATCCGCGTTCCATAGCCTTCCATCAGATCCAGAGGCAGATTTCCAGATTTTCGGCATTTTCTTGGGTTTTGGCTTGTTTTAGCTCATCGGGGGTGGTCCGTCGGCGTTCTTGAGCAATCCTAGAACTGATACGCTGTAGAGAGTCTCCACTGAGGTCCAGAGTTGGGTGGTCTCGACTTTGGCACTCTTGTGTGACGGCTTGAGTGTGAAACTTGTGGAATTGGTTGTGAGTTGGATTGGTTAGGATTTATTTCGTTTTATTAGTGTTTTTACAGCTTAGAACATATTCCTTTTATGTTTGTTAAGTTCTTATCATTGCAATTTAGCATTTCTTTGTTTTGTTGAAGTTTAATTCATGTTTGGTAGTTGTAATTTCATTGATATAATTTAGTTTAATTCTTGTTTGATGCTTAGTTAATTGTTTAGTGTTTAAGTTCTAAGTTAGGGTTTAAATTCTACTTAGATTAGATTTTATTTCTGTCTTGTTATTTCATCCTTAGTTTGATGTGTGTTGATGGATTTATCACAACGTAGTGTGACAATGCATAATGATTTGTTCATTGGCACATAGTTATGTTTCACTCTTGCTTTAGATTAATTTTTTAATTGCTGTGTTTTTCCTCTGTTAGATTTAGATTTAAAGCTTTTAAACCCCCAACTCCATTTTTATATCGAAAACCCCAAAAATAGGAATAAAAATACAATCCTAAATTACATCATACTATTGGTTCCTCGGATCGATCCTGGGCTCGTTACTACGACATTAATGTGAAATTAAGGGGTTCAGTGAAATATTAAATTGTTAATTTGATAAGCCTATTTGTGACATTTATTATAGATTTTAGGCTTACCATTGATCTACTTATTGATCTATATACTTGTGATTGTACTCAAGGATTTTATCGAGTTTTGGTTTACTACTACTTATTTTTTTGCTATGATGGATTCTCTGTTGTACTTTGCGTTTTCCGTCGTTGTAGTGGAGTAGGTTGTTTTCAAATAAACTGCGTGGTTGTCACTTGTAGTCAGTCGGAGGCTATACTCGACATATATAACTACGTGGATTGTTTTTATTTTACTGTTATTGTTCCGGCCGTGTTGGCCGAGGTTTGTGTGGCCTTGAGGGCTTATAGTAATGTTTCATATTATCACCCGCACAGAGGAGATGCTGTCGAAATTTCTTCTAACAGGGACTTCCCTCGGGCGTGACAATTTATTTGGTATCAGAACACAGTTTTATGAGTTTTTACGGATTAATCTGATACCAATTTATTTGGTATCAGAGCCCATGTTTTGCGAGTTAATTTGGGTAATTTTCGGAGTTGTATAGATTTCCATCAATTTTTCTTATTTCAGAGTTTCGAGGTCATAAATGGGTTTTGGACATTGACAGAACATCTTCAGACGGTAAATAGGTAAAATATTAATTTTTATAATTTTGATACTCGTAGTAATACTTGAGTAAAAAAAAATTGTTCATCTTTGAGCTGGACCTTAGTATGAAGAGCATGTCAATCTCAAACTTTACCAAACATCCAACTGGTTTAAAATGGTTGGAACCATCTCCATGTATAAACCAAACATCCAACTGGTTTGATTGGTAGATAGGCTAGATTTACCAAATGTTTCCGGTCAAGGTTTTTGTTTAACCTATACATATCTAATGAAATCATCGTTTCCTAGATAAGCAAATTTTCACTGATGAGATAATTTATTCTCTTTGGTAGGTCCACTCATTATCCAAAGATAGCTAAACCAAGTTACAGATAGTTCACTCTTCTAAGCCACAACCCACAACCTATAAAGCACGCACATCAACCCACAACCTCTTGGGAAATTATAGTCATCCTAACTCAAGACCGTTGACCTATTCATTAAGGCATGAAGTTCAACTTATAATTCAGAATCATCCTTAGTTGGTGAAGAAATATCCAATAATGGCAGCTCTAGTGCCATATGCTACTGTTTTAGATTGCTACTTTTCTAGTTTTATGAACGTTGACATGAAACAGACACTTCTCAGATCAAATAGACAGGTGTTAATCGGTAATTGCAGGCCCCCTACCAAGTTAAGTTTCGGTACCAATATTTAATTCACTGAGCATGGTAGGTCAGAGAATGACCTATTAGCTCAGTTGGTTAGACTGTCGTGCATTTATGAGGGAGATTGGTAGACTACCTACTCTTAGACCGCATCGACTGACCATCTCCCTACCGTCCGGTGATACATTGGACGTCACTCAGGAGATCAAAGGTTGCCCGTTAGACTTTGGCAACATGATACTCATGGTTGATTTATTAGTACTGGAAATGGTCGAATTCGACATTATCCTTGGCGTGGATTGGTTGTCTGCATATCATGCCATGGTTGATTGCCAGACGAGGGTGGTCACATTCCAACCTCCGAACCAACCCTCATGGGATTTCACTAGCATCAGGGATGATAGTATATCGATCATTTCTGCGATTCAGGCTAAGAAGCTGTTGTCACATGGTTGTCAGGGATTTCTATTGTCTTTGATTAATATTGACGACAGCAATAGTTCCTAGCTCTCAGATGTTCTAGTGGTCCGAGAGTATCCGGATGTATTTCCATATGAGCTACCAGGCTTGCCTCCCTGAAGGCAAGTGGAGTTTGCTATTGAGCTAATTTCGGGAGCCGCATCGACATCGAAAGCTCCATACCGTATGACACCGAAAGAGTTGGACGTGTTGGTGCAGTGGAGGCCGACAAGAGGAGGGTGAATTGCCTAAAAAAAAATAAAGTATACCCTCCTCGGAATTTTCAACTCAAAATAAAAGCAACTATAATAAGAGTAAAACAAAAAGGAAACGGAATTAAACCAGAGACTCGGGAGTTAACCTAGTTACAACCAAGAAAGTTGTTAATCCAGGGCGATGAAAAGTGCACACTAAGAAAGTCTCCTTTACTGTAGGCGGAGAAGCCTTTTTACACACTTAGAAAGCTCACAAGCTGCTAGGAATTGATTACAGAGTTGAATACTTAATTGTTATTAAATTCCTAGCTCCAAGGGCCTTTATATAGCCTCTGGAAAATCTATCTCGAGGGTCTAAGGCGCCTCCAACAGAGGTCCAAGGTGCCTCCATCGAGTAGGCAGATAAAACTTTATCCGAAACACAAACGGTCATATTTGACCTGTTGAAGGCACCTTCATCAAGCCTTGAAGGCGCCTTCAAGGTGAAGGCACCTTCAAGCCATGATGAAGGCGCCTTGAGCAGATTTTCCAGCTCAATTACTGTTGGAGCAATCCCAATGGTCCGCGGGACCATGTGTTTTGGTGTTTGGGCAAAGAGTTTAAGTTAGGTTCACCCTTGTATTTGATATGTGTATTTGAGTTGTGCAGGTTTGTAGGATACACATATGACTCAGGTTGATGGCTTCGGATCTGGTGAAGGATGGAGCATCCGAGGGACCGTGGATAAGGCAGCGAGGACAAGGGTCGAGGGAAGCGACTTCGAGGCATACGCGAAGGATGACATTGGGGACGAGCCGCGGGCTTGAGTGCATCCGAGGGACGAGAGCCAAAGGACATAGGCTTGAAGGCAAGAGGTCAAAGCTGCAAATGAAGCGTCAAATGAGTCATAAGGGTGAGGGTACGAGTGCATGAGAGATTGTACTCGGAGTAAAATCCTAGTTTTAGGGTTTTACTGTAGCAGTAATGTAGCGCTACTGTAGCAATTGACTGCATGTTTTAGCAGTCGACTGGGGCAGTCGATTGGCAGTGAACAGAATGTCTCTGTTCGCTCGGTTAGTGTGGAATCAAGCCGTTGGGATGTAACGGTCGAATTTCAACAGAGGGCAGTCGACTGGTAGGCGGGATTTTCCAACCCGTGGCCTATATAACCAAGCCTTGGAAGCTTGGTTGAGGTTGACGAAATAGAGGTGGTTAACCCCTATTAGTAGTCTACCAGTGCCCTAGCTTCTCAAGAGTCCTTAGTAAGAGTTGTGGTGAGGTTTCTCCACCCACAAGGAGCTACGTGAGCTAGCCGGAGGTCTCCGGGGAGTAATCCACCGACGGATAGGGATCGTCCACCTTACAGACAGCCGTGGAGTAGGAGCCTTATCTCCGAACCGTGTAAATGATCGTGTAGCTTGGTTTGCACTCTTTCCTTTAGTATTTAGCTTTCTACTTGCTTTGTTTGCATTTCCGCTTGCGCACTAACATTGTAGAAAGAAGCGAATATTTGGGGGTGCCGTCTATCCAATCCCCCTTCAAGCCGGTCGACCGATCCCCAACTGTTACTTCTTTGCTTCAACTTCCGAACCTCTATTCTTTTAGGTGATTCCGGCCAACCGAAATAGGGCTCACCCGAACCCAATTTTCAGCCTTCTCCTCGAGCAGCCTTCCTCCTCGGCTTAACGTCCCTCGAATGTCGTGCACATTCTTCTTTCCCACCGGTGTACTCTTCCACAGCTCTCTCGTCCTTCGGACGCATCGATCCCGTCGGCTCCCTTCCCGTGCCGTCCTTCTCGCTAGCTGCGTCTTCCGCTCGACTTCCTGCGCTCCTAAGCTCCTGCACACTCAGACACAGGGATCAAACACAAAGCAGGACCTAACCAACTTGGTTGATCACATCAAAACACCCACAGGGTCCAACAATTTCCTCCTTTTTGATGTGTATCAACCCAAGTTCAAGTTAGGGTAAAAATAGACAGATAGTAATTTTTAAAGAAAATTACTAAACTAACATGTTAAGCATAAGTTTGTAATAAATAAAATTACAACTACTTAATTAAGAGTTAAACATAATTTTTCAAAAATAGTTTTAAATTTTAAAAAAAATTCTCTCCCCCTAAACTTGTATTTTTCTCTCCCCCTTTGATCACAGCAAAAACGGGGTAAGAATATGATATAAAAAAATATTTAGCAAATTTTTAAGTTAGAAAAATTTCTGAGCAAGATGAATTTTTCCAAAAATTTCTAAAAAAATGATTTTTTTGAGTTTTCCAAAAAAAATTCTAATTAAGTTGAATTTTTAGAATTTTTTAAAATAATTTCTAAGTCAAAATTAATTTTTAGAATTTTTCAAAAATGTTTGAAAAACTTTCATAGCATTATATAATTCTAGTTTTAATGCCTTTTTAGAAAGTTAATTAAACATTTTATTTCAATATTTCAGCTTTCAGGTCGTGCCGAGGCACTAGGCCTTCTTAGTTATTGGAGCAACAACTACTTCCTTAGACAAAGCTTCATAAAGAAGTTTTAACGTTTAATTTTTGTTCTGAAAGCCTTAATTAAAAAAAATTTAATTTAGCACAGATTTTGGAACCCAATAGAAGTTCCTTCCTACTGGATTAGTCAAATACTTAGGGGGTACATAGTTCTTGGGAAATTTTCTAAGTTAACCTTGATGATGTTTAACATACCAGTTTAATTTTCCATAAATCTTAAGTTTTAATTTCTGAAAAATATTTGTTTTTAAACATGCATCAGATTTCAATTTTTCAATTTCTAATTTTAAATTATCATTTTTTGATTTCAATTCATTTAAGATTCTATTTAAGTCAGCATTCTCTATTTCTAATTTAAATAAATCTTTTGAAAGAGACTTGATAAACGTAAACGACTGAGTAGGGGTTAGAGCACATACCTTACTTACCTGACTTGGTGATGCCCCCCTTTACTGCAGCTTTCCTCTTTTGATGTTCCTCCCCCTTCATCTATGCTCATCTATAAGCTTGACTCTTCTTCCAATTGATGGTTAGCCACTAGTGCTAACCCCGAGAAGGCTTCGACGTCTGATTCGGAAGAAGACGAATCTGACCAAGTGACCTTTAGGTTCTTCTGTTTGGAGGAAGATTGTTGCTTTTCCTTTACTCTTCCCTTTTTCTTCAATTTTGGGCAGTCATCTTTGATGTGCCCTTCTTTGTTGCAGTTGTAGCAACAAACTATTCTTTTTCTTTGCTGATGCCTCTTTGTCTGCAATCTAAATTTATTAGAATTAAAAAATTTATTGAAGCGTCTTACCAATAGTGTCACTTCTGATTCGTTGATCGAGGCTTCGGAGTCAGAACCGTTTGCTCTTGCCATCAAAGCAATGTTCTGACTTATCTTTTCTACTTCAATGGGCTCTGCAATTCGAGATTCACGAAGTTCAAAAGTTGAAAACAGATTTTCTAAAGTACTTAACTTGAAGTCCTTAGAGATATAGTACGCATCTACTAAGGATGCCCATTCTTGAGTTCTCGGGAAGGCGTTGAGCGCGTATCAGATTGAGTCACGGTTCGTTACTTCTTCTCCAAGGTTGCTTAGTTGAGTTATTAGCTCCTTAATCCTTGCTTGGAGTTGCGCTACCTTCTCGCCATTGTTCATCCAGAGGTTCGTAAGCTGGGTCCGGAGGATGTCGCGCCTTGCTAGCTTCGCTTCGGAGGTACCTTCGTGAAGCTCAAGGAATTTTTCCCAAAGGTCTTTCGCGGAGTCGTAGCTTCCGATCTGACTTACCTCCTGAGGTGGCAGAACGCTGAGCAGGTGGAACTCAGCCTTTCCGTTGGCGACGAAGTCTGCTTGTTTCTTCTTCGTCCAGTTGTACTCTTCTTTGTCTTTTGGCGTTTCATATCCATATTTCATTCTTAAGAGTATATCAAATTTAGTTTTAAAAAATACCTCCTTTTTTCGCTTCCAAGTAGCGAAGTCTCTGTCGAACTTCGGGGGATAAATATTTACTCCGGCCATCGTCTTGATCGTTGTGCTTCAGTCAGCGGTTAGTCCTTCTGAGGCAGTTTGGCTCTGATACCAATTGTTGGTGCAGCGGAGGCCGGCAATGGGAGGGGTGAATTGCCTAAAAAAAAATAAAGTATACCTTCCTCGGAATTTTCAACTCAAAATAAAAGCAACTATAATAAGAGTAAAACAAAAAGGAAACAGAATTAAACCAGAGACTCGGAAGTTAACCTGATTACAACCAAGAAGGTTGTTAATCCAGGGCGATGAAAAGCGCACACTAAGAAAGTCCCATTTACTGTAGGCAGAGAAGCCTTTTTACACACTGAGAAAGCTCACAAGCTGCTAGGAATTGATTACAGAGTTGAATACTTAATTGTTATTAAATTCCTAGCTCCAGGGGCTTTTATATAGCCTCTGAAAAATCTATCTCGAGGGTCTAAGGCGCCTCCAACAGAGGTCCAAGGCGCCTCCATCGAGTAGGCGGATAAAACTTTATCCGAAACACAAGCAGTCATATTTGACCTGTTGAAGGCGCCTTCATCAAGCCTTGAAGGCACCTTCAAGGTGAAGGCGCCTTCAAGGTGAAGGTGCCTTCAAGCCATGATGAAGGCGCCTTGAGCAGATTTTCCAGCTCAGTTACTTCTTTGCTTCAACTTCCGAACGTCCGTTCTTTTGGGTGATTTCGGCCAACCGAAATAGGGCTCACTTGAACCCAATTTCCAGCCTTCTCCTCGAGCAGCCTTCCTCCCTGACTTAACATCCCTCGAACGCCTCACACGTTCTTCTCACCCACCGGTGTACTCTTCCGTAGCTCTCTCGTCCTTCGGATGCACCGAGCCCGTCGGCTCCCTTCCTGTACCGTCCTTCTCGCTAGCTGCGTCTTCCGCTCGACTTCCTGCACTCCTAAGCTCCTGCGCACTCAGACACAGGGATCAAACACAAAGCAGGACCTAACCAACTTGGTTGATCACATCAAAACACCCACGGGGTCCAACAGGACGAGCTAAATGTCCAACTCCAGGAGTTATTGGACAGAGGATTCATTCACCCTAGTGTTTCTCCGTGGGGTTCTTCGGTATTATTTGTCAAGAAAAATGATGGTACTCTGAGGTTGTGCATCGATTACAGATAGGTGAATGCAGTGACCGTCAGAATAAGTACCCCTTACCACGGATCAAGGATTTGTTTGATCAGCTCAAAGGTACATCAGTGTATTCTAAGATTGATCTGTAGTCTATATATTATTAGCTGAGAGTTAAAGAATCTGATATTCAGAAGATACCATTCCGCACTAGATACAGATATTATGAATTTTTGGTAATGCCATTTGGGATTACCAATGCTCCAGCGGTGTTTATGGATTTGATGAACCATATTTTTCTGGAGTATCTAGATCAGTTTGTTGTCATCTTCATCGACGACATATTGGTCTACTCGTATTCCAAGGAGGAGCATGCACAGCATCTTCGCATAATCTTGGAGACTCTTCGACGACATCGTCTATACGTGAAGTTCAGCACGTGGTGTCTAGTCGAGGTATTTCCGTAGACCCTCAGAAGATCGAAGCTGTCACTAGCTAGAAGCAGTCGAAATCAGTTCAGGAGATCTGTAGTTTCTTGGGACTAGCCGGATATTACAGACGGTTCATCGAGGGTTTCTCTTGCATTACTATGCCATTGACATGCCTGACCAGGAAAGGCGTGAAGTTCACGTGGTCAAAAGCTTATGAGACCAGCTTCCAGGAGCTGAAGCGGAGATTAGTGTCGACACCAGTTCTGGTTTTGCCTTTTAGAGAGGATGGATTCGTACTTTACACTGATGCATCTCTTCAGGGTTTGAGCGTTGTTCTGATGCAGCATGGTAGGGTAGTCTCTTATGCTTCTGTCAGTTGAAGGAGCATGAAAAGAACTACCCAGTATATGATTTGGAGCTAGCCGCCATTATATTTGCTTTGAAGATTTGACGGCATCACCTTTATGGTATTACATTTGAGATTCTAATTAATCATAAGAGTCTCAAATATATTTTCACCCAGAAGGAACTTAATCTTCGACAGAGGAGATGGATGGAGTTCCTGAAGGATTATGATTGTACTATTAGCTACCACCCAGAGAAAGCTAATGTAGTTGCCGATGCTCATAGCCGGAAGTCCAGAAGGACTTTATCTTACCACCGAGTTGTGCTCATGGACTTGATTCAGGGTTTCTCCGAGTTGGGCCTTGAGGAGCAGGGACGAATAGAGCAGGGTATTCTGGTTACCATGGTTGCTCAGTCATCGATAAGGACAAGGATCCGAGAGGCCGACGCCAATGATAAGCACTTATAGTCCATTGGAAGTCAGATAGCTTCCAGACAGCAAACAGAGTTCACCCGAGATGAGGAGGGTATTCTTTACTTCCAAGGCCGATTATGTGTACCCCAATCTCATTCGGTCATGGAGGAGTTACTTCAGGAAACTCATTGCTCCCAATTTGTGATCCACCCAGGCGGGACTCGTATGTATCGAGACTTGATGCGTTCCTATTGGTGGAACGACATGAAGAAAGACATCGCAGAGTTTGTAGCTAGATGTCTTTTCTGTCAGTAGGTGAAGGCTGAGCACCAGAGACCTGCCGGATTACTTTAGAGGATTCCTATCCCAGAGTGGAAATGGAAGAACATTACCATGGATTTTGTGGTGGGATTGCCTAGGACACAACGAGACCATGACGCGATTTGGGTAGTCGTTGACCAATTAACCAAATCCGCACACTTCTTAGCCATTCGGAAGACCAATTCTTTGGATCAATTGGAAGAGCTGTATTGTCGAGAGATCATCAGATTGCATGGTGTTCCATTGAGTATTATATCAGATAGAGACCCACGGTTCACGTCCCAGTTCTGGCAGAGACTGCAGCAGGCCTTGGGCAATTAGCTCCGTTTCAGTACAGCTTTCCATCCGCAGACAGATGGACAGTCAGAGCGAACCATTCAGACTCTAAAAGACTTGTTGAGGTCTTGTGTTATGGATTTTGGAGGCAGTTGGGAGGACCACTTGCCATTAGTAGAGTTCACCTACAACAACAACTATCATTCGACTATCCAAATGACACCATTTGAATCGTTGTATGGTAGGCCTTGTCGGACACCCACCCTTTGGGAGGAGGTTGGGGAGGCCCAACTGCCAGGACCGCATAGAGCTCAGCAGGAGGCAGAGTTGGTCTGTACTATCAGACGGAGGATGTCAGAGGTGCAAGACCGCCAGAAGAGTTATGTTGATCGGAGACACGGACCCTTAGAGTTCTCTATTGGCGACCATGCTTTTCTCAGAGTTTCACCCACGAAAGGAGTGAAGAGATTTGACCTCCGAGGTAAGCTAGCTCCTCGATACATTGGGCCTTTCCAGATCTTGGAGAGGATTGGAGCAGTAGCATATCGTCTGACGCTACCATCGGCTCTGGCAGACATTCATGATGTGTTCTATGTGTCTATGCTGAGGAGATACGTAGCCGACCCAGTACATGTTCTATCATATATATCAATTCTCATTCGCCTGACGTTACCTACGAGGAGGTTCCGGTACGGATTCTGGACCAGAAAGAGCGTCAGCTGCGGAACAAGACTATCCACCTGGTTAAAGTCAGATGACAACATCATTCTGACGAGAAGGCTACCAGGGAGCTCGAGGATATGATCCGAGCTCGATACCCCCATCTTTTCACTTGAGGTATGTGGGTTAATTTACCGTTCAACATTTATACTCTTTATCTGTTGCTAGCACTTGCTGATGGTAATAACAAAAATTTGGGGACCAAATTTTTATTAATGGGGGAGAATGTAAAATACCAAAAAGGGGCGAATAACCATAAGAGAATTTTTAGGAATTTTTAGAAATTTTCTGAGAATTTTTTGGAGCTCGTATGACGAGTTTAAGGGGATCAAAAATTGGGCCAAGGGAAAGCCTGTTTAGGCTACCCCATTTAAATGAGGAAAAGTTTTATTTTTCTTTTTCTTTTTCTTTTCTCTCTTTTCCTTCGTTCTCAAGCCATTCCCTTTCTTCCTTCCCTGACTTCACTTCTCCCAATTCCTCACCGTCTCCATGTCTTCTCCATCGACGGCACCGCCTCACCTAGGTTCACCTCCCCTCGCGCATAAACAGTGACCAAGAGAAGCCAACACTTCTCTTCCTCAACTACCCTTCTCTCCCGATCTCCCTTACGCCGACGCTGTGCCCTAGTCCCGAATCACCACCGAGCCCTAGCTTCTGTACCTGACGCCAGTAAAGGACTTGCCACACTGACTTTCGCCAAAGCAGGCCGAGACTAGCGCTACGGCGACAACGACCTGCCACCGTCGACTCCCTGCCGCCCTGCCGTGGCAACTACTCGGGGTCCTTATGCCATCGCCGTCCCTATGCTCCGGTTCACTTCCTCAGTAGCCACCCACTTTGACCTAGCATCACTGATTTCCCCTTCCTTTACCATTTGCCTTTCCCGAAGAGGATCAGATTCTGATAAGAGCTCACTATGTGTTGGCGTCTCTTGACCTAGTGCCACCACCAGCATCTGATTTCTTGTTTCCATCACCGAAGAAGAGGTAATCGGCTAACCCTAGCTCGATGTGAGGGTTTGGCTATTCTTATTGCTAATTGGGGGTGTTTGTGTTGGAGATCAACTGCTCTGCTATGGATCCGAGCATCACCATTTGAGGGCGACTCACAACTCCGGCCATAATTTCCAGCAACAAGATCCCAAGCAGTGAAATGATAGAAGGATACTCAAATTCGGGTAAGCTGAGGTTTGATTCATGAATAAATTTAAAACCTGTTGGGTTGGTGACATAGCTGGATTACTAAATCCGAATTAAGCTAGAAAGATTAGGGATAATGTCCATGTGGTTTAGGTATGATTGAGATTAAAATGTTGGATTCAATCTAGGCTTTGGGTTGGATCCGATTTATTTAGTTAACCGAGATCAATGAAGAAAATTAGAGTTTCTTAGTTAATAGGAATTTTGATTAAGCTATTGGATATCTATGAGTGTGACTTAATAATATGTATGTTGTTACATGACTCTGAATTGCGGTGAGTTGCCTTACGTGGGATTACTTTTGGCATGCACTATTTGGAGACGAGTACCTTGACTTATCTTTAGATATTGTCATCTGATATGCATAGTAGATTTTAACGAGTAGTAATATTATGTTCATATCGGCATCGGTATGTCACTACTTGTTACCTATTGCATGCTTGGTTTTACTTACTTGTTTTGAATTCATTACCCTCTTGATTATGATGGATCGAATGAGAGCGCTAGAGGGGGAGGGGGGGGGGGTGAATATCGTGCTCTTTTAAAACTTTATCTTTAACTTTAAAATCAAAGTTGTGCAGTAGAAAGTAAAAAGAAAGACTAGTTCATTTACTTCGTTCGGAGCATAGGTCGACTCCTACTCGAAGGCCTGCGATCCTTAACCACACTGATGGGCAATCCACTATAACTCTTCTTTCCGAAATCTTCGAAAAGAAGAAGATCGTATAGATACAAAGATATAAGATAGTAATAATCCTACTATCTTATATGAATTTAAGTGCAATACAAATAAAGTATACTGACAGTAGTAAGTGAAGGTTGAATCGCGGTCGGTACTTCCAGACGGAGTTGCTTGAAGAGTTGTAGAAGACTTGTCGTACGGTTCGCTTGCAGAGATGAGCTTTGAGATGATCAGAAAATAGTGTTGTACAACCTCAGACTTCGAGCCTCCTTTTATAGGTGTAATGGATGTTCGGTTGACCGAACCCTCTGTTCGGTCGATTGAACCAGCTCCCTTCCTTCTTGGCTAGAGTCTGACGCTGGCTCAATCTCTGGCATTAATTTGTCATTAAGGGTTCGGTCAACCGATCACTTCTTTCAGTCACCCGAATAGGTTCCTTCCCTGTTCGTCGTGATTTGCCGAGATCCACATTTAATGCTCCATTAATGTTGATTGGTTCGGTCGACCGATCTATGGGTTCGGTCGATCGAACAACACTTTTTCCTTTTGCTTCCGATTGATCCTGATGAACTGGCCTCTCTGAGTCATCATGGTTTAGTCGACCGATCTTACTTATCGGTCGACCGATCAAGCCTTGATTGGACTCGGTCTATTCTAGTCTGGTCTGATTACTGCTTTGATTTATCCTTGTTCGATCGACTGACCCACCGGTTCGGTCGACCGATCCAGCCGGACCTACAAAATAGTGTTAGATAAAAACATCCTACAAAATAGATGTTAGCACAATAATATAATAATGCATGAGTAATATAGAAGATAGTTGAACTGTTTTGATCTCAACTTTGACACTTTCCCGGTTTCTTTAGTTGGATCAGTGACCTAAGGTTGTTCCCTTCGGGAACCCGACCTCACTGTCGCTCCTCCAGTTGTTTACATTAATCTACCTGCCAAATTTTGATCCTCCAGATCAAGTTTGGACTTTTCACTCAGCCTTGATCGGCTCGCCAGGATTTTTCTCTTAATCTTCGGTCCTCCAGACCTCTCGATCACACCGCTAAGTGTCAAGTTCTCTCGACCCACTTAGACTTTCACCTGGGTTCCACGATCTACCAAGATATCTCCTGCCTAGCCTCCAACTAGGTCTTTTTCGGTTGAGTAAAGAGCCTGCACACTCAGTCAACTTGTTAGATCACAACAAGACTTAACTTGAACCTTTGACAACATCAAAACTTAGGTTTGATTCTCGTTCAACTTGCACCAACAGATTATTTATGCTCATAGTAGTAGTGACATACCATGCCTTGTGATATACCGAACTAGACATTTTCCATATCTGACAAGTGTACCCAGATCATCTTATTGATCCATGTATTGTTGGGTACATATTTTATGGAGGTAGATATGGTCAGAATCTTCATGCTTAGTGTCATGCACCATCTTGCAAGATTGCATGTTGACTGATTGACAACTCCATTATTGTTAAGCTTATCGCCAGTTACATGGATCTGGACACACAACCACTCATGGGTTAGTGGTATATCAGGAAGGGTGTGTGATAGTTTGCTCTGTCAGTGCTCCGCTAGTCCACTCATGGGTAGTGTGACGCAACATGGTAGCACGACAGGGGTCCCTCCTCTGGATTATCTCAGGGAGATGAAAGCATTAAGCTCCCCCACTTATGATTTAGGATAGGAGGATAGGTGTACTCCGACAGCATCCTGTCCACTCGGTCACTCATCAAGAGCAGTGATAGCAGAGTGCACAATTATCATAGCCCTACCCACACGGTCTCACCATCATGTGTGAGATAGCTGACTGGCATCACGGATGACCATGTTATTGTTAGGATGTATACTAAAAGCCTAGTTTTTTGTATGAACATTTATTTTGAAATGAGAATTGATCCTGTCTGAGAAGCTGACCGCGACGGAGATCTGGAAGAAAAAGACCCACCGTACTGATGAAGAATAATGCCGGTAGAACCTCGACCCGAGAAACCCAAAGCGGATCGGAAGAAAACCAGAATCACCGAAGGAAGTCTGATGAGTAGAAAGAAATCCCCGTTCAGATAGGAGAAAGTCGAACTCCCGAGCTCCCGAGGCTTCCTGCGCACAAGAGACCAACCAACACTATCGTCAGTGACCTAAGACCGGGGTGGGAATCCCTGGCTAGGCCCTCCAACGCTCAAGTTAGTGATCTCTCTTGATGTCAAGGAAGGAAGAATAAAGAAGATGAACAGTAGCCAGAAAATTAGGGTTGTGAAAGTACACAATGATGTGAACTTACCCAGCCAACGGAGAGGATTCCCCCTTTTATACCACTTCATATAACCTCCGTAGTCATGAAGTGGACCCCGGTCTGTTAGAGTTCGTTATGACATTAGCTGCGTACTTGGGGAAGATAATTTTTAAGGAATCTTTTTTGTACCCCAGATGTACCTTCTTTGTCGTTTAGCGCCTGCAAGACAAGCTGAAAGCATATTTCCCGCCAAAATATATATTCTCTATAATGAATTATTCTATTCGATGTATTCATGTATGATTCTTCTTCATGTGACTTCTGTTTGTATCTTTGTTGTGTTAAAAAATAATATTTTATTCAACATGTTTCTAAGGTATTCATTGAAGGAACTATGTGGGTTCTTTGCTCGAAAGAACCCTCTTGACCGATATTGGTCTATCTTTGCTCTGGAGTATGTATCGGTCGTTATTGGCTTACCTTCATACGGCAAGCATGTATCGACCGATATTGGCCTACCTTCGTTCGGCAGGCATGTATCGACCGATATTGGCCTACCTTCGTTCGGTAGGCATGTATAGACCGATATTGGTCTATCTTTGCTTCGAAGTATGTAGCGGTCGTTATTGGCTTACCTTCATATGGCAAGCATGCATCGACCGATATTGGCTTACCTTCGTTCGGCAGGCATGTATCGACCGATATTGGTCTATCTTTGTATGGCAGGCATGTATCGACCGATATTGGCCTACCTTCGTTCGGCAGGCATGTATCGGCCGATATTGGCCTACCTTTGTTCTGAAAGTATGTTTCGGCCGTTATTGGCCTACCTCCTTTGACTCTTTCTTCCTTTTCTTTCCTCATCTGAAGACCCTTAAAACCTAACCCATATCACTAGCCTTCCCCTTAAGTCTAGTCGAAGGAGGTGTAGACGACTGACTAGACATAAGTATGGTCTTGTCTTTTCCTACCCGTGACTCTGCTCCAGATTTTGAAATGACCTCACAGATCTTGTGTACCACTGTCTTAATAAATTAAGTATAGCAATCCTGTGAACCTTTTTCTCCTTTAAATAGGGCTACAACCTTCTCTTCACCCACAACCCTTCTCAGTTCTTTTTCTTTCTTGCCACTTTTTGTTGCTTAAGGCCATGGTCGTGGATCCTCCTTTGTGGAGGCAACTTTTGCTGGACCATGTGAGATCTATATATGAGTTTATTGGGATTTTTGCTCCGGTTACTCCAGGGGTTCAAGGGATCGTCTTAAGTGAGGAAGCTTCACAGTTCAAATCTTCTATCCAAAGATGCAGGTGCTCTGAAGGACTCAAGAAACTTCAGAGAAATTTTTTCTACTTATAGAGGGGCAGCCAAATGACCCAGGGGTGTTGTGTGAAGGGCACGGCACATGTTACCCTTGGGCTGAATTTGATTGCTCCACTCGCTGAGCTCACACGGCTTGAGAGGGGAAGTGGTTTTTACATTTACTTTTCCATCATGGAATGAATCAATGTTCCCCTGTCTCGTTTCCCTTGAGCTTTTTTATTTTTTGTTGCTTTCTTTGTCCAGGGCAAAATATTGCCTCTTGTGCGCCTTGACAAGTTCGGACGAAGTGGACTATTTCCATCTCCGCTCCATGGTAAGTTTGAATACAGTGGGACTAAAATTTTCTGAGTGCCCTAAGAGTTTATGCTTGTAATATTTGTTATCTATTTGAGGTTTGCTGTTCCTGAGGAAATGTGACGCTATGTATTTGATCAGATTCTAAGTGTAAAGACAAATTTTTGTATCTAATCAAAGGCTTTTATTGAATCCCTCTATCATTTACAATGTGGTGTTGTGTTCATCATTTCTTCATGTATCCTATATATCAGTTATCATAGCTAAGGTTATCTTAACTATTAGTATAGTTTGATATTATAACCACAATATTTATTTAACATAACCACAATTGCCCTCGTTAATAAAAATATTTTCAATAAATACTAAGTCATATTCTGCACGGACAGATTAACTTTTGTCACTCTTCTAAACTTTTTACTCTTAAAATATTCTTGTCTTTAGCCTGGGTATGGTCAAAAAGTTCTGTCCTTTCTATTTTATTAGGCCCAGCTGATCACGTCTTCTTTCAAAATTTTCTAATTGGTGATTGGCTTTCCCTCGGGTGAGAGAATGTTCGAAGCACTACCAATCCCCTCGCGATCCGATCTATCCCATCCGATGTACCTACTCTTCTTTTTATGATGTTCTGACACTTACCTTTGCTGGCCGCCACGTCGCGTGAACCACTCGCCCTTTTGATCCTTAGTGTTCGCTGTGGTAAAAAGAATTCTATTTTGTCCACAGTGGTGTATTTCTTGAACCCTAAACCCTTCATCTTCCTCTCAACTCCGTTTTCGCCTCTAAAGCTCCTCTCTTGTTGCCGTCTGCGATAGAAAAACTTCGTATTTGCTACTTCTCGACGATCCTCTTTATTGTCCCCAGTAAGTAATCCGTTACCTTGTACTTTGGTTCATGGCTGAGGAAGCGATTGCTCCTTGGTATGTCCATATGTCTTCTATCTTTGATAAGAATGCTAGATTATCCATCCATCGTCAGTATGAAATTCCTAAGGAATATAGGATCATAATCCCCGCACCGAATGATCGACCTCATCATCCTCCTGATAACTGCGTGACTTTTTTCAGGGATCAATTGATAGGGGGTTTAAGGTTCCCTATCCCCTCTTTCTTGATTGAAATGAGTCAATATTTCGACATTCCCCTGCAATAATTTGCACCTAATGCCTTTCGTTATCTATGTGGCACTTACATGCTTTTTCGTTTACGAGACATTCCTCCTACTCCTCAGAATTTCTTCATGTTTTCCTACCCCAAACTCTCTGAGCCTGGTGTTTTCTTGTTCTAGTCGCAAACTAAAATGGTTCTTTTTGGTGATATGCCATCATCTCTCAAGGCCGGGAAATCCCGTTTTTTCTTCCTAAAGTTTCCTGGACCCATCCCTTGGTCTTATGCGTGGAAATCCTTCTTGCCTCCTTTACCTGATGTTAGAGAGTTTCACCTGCTTCCCTCTTTTCCTGTTTATTGTGAGAAGTTATTAGGTCATCGACTCTCTATTTCAAAATGGTTGAAAGTTGAACTTCTGTATCTATTTGGCTTAAGCCCCGTCAAACCTGATACTCCCATTTCCTTAGGTAACATCTTGCCTTTTCTTTACTGCTTTTAATTGCCTAAACCGTTTCTTCTTTTCATACTGTGGAGAACTTCTATGATGCTTTGATCAATGACAAACTACGCGTGGAGGAGGACCTACTTCGTTTGAAGGAGGCTGAATTCCTAGCTGCTCTTGCCCCTCCCCCTGCAAGTGAAGGGCCAACTATTTTAGCCGAAGTGCCTAGCTCATCGGGGCTTCATGAGACTCCAGGAGGTTCTTCTAGGGATCCTGCTGCGCAGATCCTCCCTGATCCTGCTCCCACTATTACGTCTCCTGCAGTTGTTGCTGTCTCCCCATCTGCCTCTATTCCTCTTATCGAGCTTACATCCCCTGGTAGCTCTGATAAACCCATAACTGAGATTTCTACGGGCAAGCGTCCGGGACGCAAGCTAACCAGGGCTCCTCCTCCAAAAAGGAGGCTCATTCTTTCTGCTGATGAGCTTTCTTCAGAAGATTTTGCGTCAACCGACCTTCTTTCCGATGAGCCCACATTATCAGAACTTTATCCTTCCTTGAATTTTCCTACCTCTCCTTTTCCTAAAACTAGTACTTCTGGTGACGTTTCTTTTACTTTTCCTTTGTCTATTCCGACTTCAGGATCTCTACCCTCTTCACCTTCTTCTTACTTGGTTTTTGCTCCACCATCTATCCCTACTTCTTCCTTCTCAGCTGGCTCTTCTGCTATTCCTATCCTCCCCATATTACTGGGGGGTTCTTTTGCTAGTTCTTGGGATGAGGTTCGTCCCCTTTTTGAGGGACTTTCTATTCCTGAAGCAATTGACCTTTTTCTCACAAAGAGAATAAGGTATGCTTATATACTCCTGCTTTCTGTTTTTGAGATATTATCTCACAGTTTTGGATATGCTTCCAGTGGTGGCTAGAGAACATGGGTTTCTCCCGACTATTACACCTCTTATACACTGAGAACGAAAAGTTGAAATTGGAGAACAAAGGGTTGCGACAGCAAGTTACCGAACTGTCTTCTGCCGAGTTTTCTGCTGCCGCCAAGAAGTAATTTGAAACTCAAAATTGAGAGTCTTGAAGCCCGATTCAAATTGGTTACGGACCTTAATCAAGAGCTGACCTCCAAACTTGGCGAACTAAAAGAGAATTATGAAGCAGAATTGAGCGAAAAGTTGAAGGCCTTGCAACTAAAAGAAAATGAGGTGGCATCTCTAACCAATTCCCTTGATTTAACAAAAACGAAGTCGCTGCTAGGGAGAATGAATGAAAACCTCTCAGATGGCGTTAGTGGTTTATAAGGAGCATGAAGATGTTCGTTACAAAGAACGAGCCACCGCCATGATCGAGTCTACTGAGTTCAACCGGCCGATTGTGAGATCCATCTTGTCTGCTTTTACGGCAGGGGCCAAAGGAGCAATTCGACAATTGGAAGAGGAGGGCTACTTAGCGCGCGTTCCTCCTCTCAATTTCTTGAACCGTCGCAGACTCATTGAAGAAAGACCTCCTGATTTGTACCCAAAACTAACTCTAACTTAATTTTCGGTTATTGTAGAGAAGGGGGATCGAGACTTTGCCATGATCCTCCAGCAAACTTATATGTTTCTGAATGGTATCCCTGGATTGCTAATCTTACTTTATCTTTGGATAATTTATCGGTTTCATGTAAATGTACCAAATGTTACTTGGCTTCTCAATGCTCAATCTTTCCCTATGACTCACTCTTTAGTAACCCGGTCGATATATAAGTACCGTCCAATATTTCGATGGGACTTCCGATATCGGTCGATTTATCTTAATCGACCGATTCTCCCCATTCTTCATTGACCCGGTCGATATATGTATAAGCATTGGTAGGTATCGTCCGATATTTCGAAGATACTCCCAATTATCGGTCGATTTATTAGGATGGTTCAATTTAACCAGGTTGCTCCCATTAATCAATATTCGAGGCTGGACCCGTGCTTTGAACCTATATTTATAGTACTAGTTTTTGCTTTGTCCTCATCAAGTCTCTTCAAGAATTATTTCTAGAGAAATTTTACGTCTTTTCCGAGGTAGTTTATTTGACTTTATCTTTTTCCCTTGATTTTATTCTATGATATTATTACCTTTTATGACGATTGACATTCTGAGCACCTTTTATTTTCCTT
The DNA here is from genome assembly GCF_018446385.1 of Zingiber officinale. Lineage (NCBI taxonomy): Eukaryota > Viridiplantae > Streptophyta > Magnoliopsida > Zingiberales > Zingiberaceae > Zingiber > Zingiber officinale. Next base: position 113,823,929 of record NC_055991.1, read on the forward strand.
TTCCTTTCCGTCTCTTCTGTTTAGAGGTTTTAGCACAGAACTAGAAAAGGGACAAGGGTTTACGGAGTCTTCTTCTGCTTCCCTCCGTCCATCTTTTCGCTTCTCAATTCCTTTTCTTCTAACCCCTTCTCTTCATGGCGGTTTCTTCTCCGGCATGGTTCCTCTCGTGTTCTTCCGACCTCATAGATACAGAAGAAGTGGACTTACAAGCAACCTATGGTTTTCCCTCTTACATTGTCCGTCCCGCTCCTCATGAAGGTCCTCACCTTCCTCCCTTAGGATGTATCTCCATCTTCAGGGACCAAGTCTTGCAGGGTTTCAGATTTTCCCTTCACCCTTTCTTTTGTGAGGTTAGCCGGTATTTTGCTATCCCGCTCAACCAGTTCGTCCCTCAATCCTTTTCCATTCTGGTGGGCTTCATTGGAGTATCCAAACTGTTAGATTTCCCCCTGTCTCCTCGTCTTTTCCATCCCTCGTCGGGTAGATGTTGGAGTTTTTAAGTTTCAGTCTCGTCCCAAGGCCATTCTGTTTAATTGCATTCCCCCACAAGGTGAATGGTATAAAATTTTTTTTTATATGCGTCTTCCCTCTCCTCCTCCATTTCCTATTCAATGGATACATGAGCTGCCCTCGCTTCCTGACACTCAAGGTCTCCTCAATGATCCCTCTGTTGCCTAAACTGCGAGGGTAAAGTTCAGTTTGCCGTATCTGATTGAAGAGGGTTTGATGTTTCCTTTCGGGATAGGCCACATTGACACTCCCTTGGACAGTTCCTTTGGTAGGTATAATTATTTTGTCTTGCCCATACTAATTAGCATATCCTTTTTGATGATGGTGTTTGCTACCTATACTGCAGCTGATGCTCTTCTTCCAGCCTTCATATACAGAAATTCTGCTATGACTAAGTCTTTTATCAATAGCCTTGGGGAAGAATGGTTACATATTCGCCGATCCGATCCTAATCCTTCTACTCTGGGATTGCTTTCAGAGGAAGAACGACGGGCAGAGGCTGCCTCACTTGCCGAAGAGGAAGAAGAAGAGCCTTTTGTTACCTTAGTTCAAAAGCCAAATCTTACTAAGACTTCTCCTTTTAGCGACTTCTTTGGTACTTTTGTGCAAACTCCTCTTATCCCATCACCCATCTCTCTTGAGAGAGGTAAGGCCCCGACAGCTCCCACTCATCTTATCTCTAATCCTGCTCTTAGGATGATGAGACCTGGCCTATTTATCCCTTCTTCTTCTATTGTTTCAGCTTCCCCGATTTCTGCTCCTGAGAAGGATGATATTCCTCCTGCATTTTCTGCTCCTTTGGCATTGGCCTTGCCCCCCTTGGCCTCTAGGTCTCGAGCTAGACGGGCGCCTTGTCGGAGATCTTCCCCAAATATTAATCCTTCAGCTGTTGAATCCCCCTCCCCTGTCTTACCATCGATTCCATCTACTTCTTTCTCTGCTCCTCTTGTTTCTGCTTTTGCTCCTATTGCGTCTTCTTCTTCTTCTCTACCTCCTGTGTCCCCCATTCCCCAACCTTTGTTCAGACAAGATTTGGGTCTTCCTTCTCAATTGGGACGACCCTCTGAACCATCCAACTATGGCTCATTACAATTACAGGGCTTATTAGCTGAATCTTGGTCACAAGGCCAAGAGCAGCTAAGGGGCCTTAGTCTTCCTCATCGAGCTGATCGTCATAGTCGCCAAGTAGTAGCGGTAAGCATTTCTGGTTATATGCTATCGATTTTGTCTACTGATTCCTAATTACCTTACCTTCTTGTTTAGTTACTTGCCTCAAGTTTACAAATTGACCAGCTACTCGTAGCTAAAGATCAGAAGAACCAGAAGTTAAAAACTCAATTGGAAACATTGAGGGCCGCGTCTCCTTCTTCTACTAGTGACCCGACTCAATTGCAAGAGAAGGTGGCCTTGCAGGATCAACAGTTGGGGATCCTAAAACAAGAGTTGGAAGAATGCCAGCAACTATTAAAAGACAAAGAGCTGGCTAGAAAAACCTTAGAATTACAGGTGGATCGACTGCATTCCGGTCTTCGATTGGAGATCGCTCTAAAAGAGAAAGCTCTCTTAGATGCTTCTCAGAAAAGTCTTATCTTAGAGAAAGTAGAGAAGCTTCATAATGCCTGTCTTTCTGACCAAGCTCAGGACCTGGCTTCTCATGATTTCATTATTCTACAGGAACAAGAGCTGAGGAAAGCTCAAGATAATGAATTATCACTGCTCCAGAAGGAATTAGAACAGCTAAGATCGGAGAAGGATGTTTTAAAAGAACAAAACACAACGCTGCAAGCTGATTTCCAGAATTATAAGGAGCAGGAAAAGGGTCGGTGGGAAGAATGGCGGCAAGCTTACTTACAGTCCCCAGCATTTGCCCGGGAATTTGTTCGCAGGATAGTGGGTGCGCTAAATCATTCTGTATCGGGAGTTCTCCGACAGTTAAAAGAGGGTGGATATCTACCCCAAGAACCTCCCCTCTCTTTCATAAATCGCCGCAGGCTTAATGAAGAACTACCCTCAGATTTGAAAGGCCCTTTTCCTAATGTTTAAGGAAATTATTCATAAAAACTTGTAAAGTAAGAACTGACAGTGGAAAAAGTGCATTTGATACTGAGTAATTAAGTACTTGCAAGGTGTAAGAAAACTTTAACACTTACTTGCTTCTCCTTTATGCTAGTTTAAGAATACCCCTTCCTGACATGCTTTTGATTGCTAAGTATAAACTTTATTAGAAAAACCCCTTGTTAATCTTTCAGAGTTAAGCCTTGTCTTGATGGATTCTTCCTTAAGTGACATCCGGTATGCTTTGTATCTCCCCGAGGATGAATGATCTTAGTTGAGGCTGGATACGGAATTGTATAAAATTATTGATCTTCAGGCTAAGTATAATATCCCAGCCGGATTTTGAATAAAGACTTTCATATATCTGGGCTCCCGTATAGAATCCCTTCTCAATTCCTGCTTAATTAGGCTTCGAAGCCCGGAGATTCCCTGATTAATTATACCTTGCGTTAGTTTGAAATCTCTGATTTCTTCTGTGAAATCTTGCCTGATGTACTTCATAGAATTTCCCAATCGGCTCTGGTTTATAGTCTCCGGTTCCTCCTATGAAGACCCGACCGAATTACTTCATAGAATTTCCCGATCGACTTTGGTTTATAGTCTCCGGTTCCTCCTATGAAGACCCGACCGAATTACTTCATAGAATTTCCCGATCGACTTTGGTTTATAGTCTCCGGTTCCTCCTATGAAGACCCGACCGAATTACTTCATAGAATTTCCCGATCGACTTTGGTTTATAGTCTCCGGTTCCTCCTATGAAGACCCGACCGAATTACTTCATAGAATTTCCCGATCGACTTTGGTTTATAGTCTCCGGTTCCTCCTATGAAGACCCGACCGAATTACTTCATAGAATTTCCCGATCGACTTTGGTTTATAGTCTCCGATTCCTCCTATGAAGACCCGACCAAATTACTTCATAGAATTTCCCGATCGACTTTGGTTTATAGTCTCCGGTTCCTCCTATGAAAACCCGCCCGGGTTACCTCATAGAATTTCCCGATCGACTTTGATCTGTCTTGGTTTATAGTCTCCGGTTTTTCCTATGAAGGCCCATCCGGGTTACTTCATAGAATTTTCCCGATCGACTTTGGTTTATAGTCTCCGGTTTTTCCTATGAAGGCCCGTCCGGGTTACTTCATAGAATTTTCCCGATCGACTTTGGTTTATCTTGGTTTATAGTCTCCGGTTTTTCCTATGAAGGCCCGTCCGGGTTACTTCATAGAATTTTCCCGATCGACTTTGATCTGTCTTGGTTTATAGTCTCCGGTTTTTCCTATGAAGGCCCATCCGGGTTACTTCATAGAATTTCCCCGATCGACTTTGTTTCATACGAAAGTATAATACTTGGGCTAACCTTGTGTTGGCTTGTAATTCCTTGAGGGGAGCTGAATAGGCCTTTAGGATTTCCCCTTATTTTACTGCTTGAAAAATAGAAAGGAGGCTTCTCCTGATACTTATCAATTTGTATGAACCATATTTATTTCTTGTGTCAATATTTATCTTGCTTGACTTTCATCAAAGAAACAAAATACATAAACTGCAAGTATCTCAATTCGCCTGGGAATTCCAATAACTGTGAACATATTTAAAGTAATATGATCAAATCAGGCTCGATAGGGTTGCAAATGATTAGCGCTCCAAGGGCGTTCCAACATTCTTCCTTCGGCATCTTGGAGATAGTATGAGCCTGACGCGAGCTTTTCTATCACTTTATAAGGCCCTCCCCATTGTGGTGCCAACTTGCTGACATCTCCCACAGGCTTAACTCGTTTCCATACCAAATCCCCTACTTGGAAGAATCTGGGGATGACCCTTTTGTTATAATTCTGTCTCATCCTTTGTCGATATGATATAAGACGAGTAGCAGCTTTATCCCTTATTTCCTCGATCAAGTCCAGCTCCATAAGTCGTCGGTCTCTATTATCCTCATCATACAATTGTCTTCTATCAGACTCTACTCCTACCTCAATGGGGATTACTGCTTCTCCTCCATAGACTAACTGGAAAGGAGTGATTCCTGTAGCTTCACGAGGAGTAGTACGATATGCCCAGAGAACACTGGGTAACTCGTCTACCCAGCTACCTCCGACATGATCTAGCTTAGTTTCAGTCCTCTAATAATCTCCCTATTAGTTACTTCTGCTTGACCATTGCTCTGCGGGTAAGCTACAGAGGTGAAAGCCTGGGTAATCCCATAACTCTGACACCAGTCTAGGATTCTATCGCCTTGAAACTACCTTCCATTATCAGAGACTAATTTATGAGGAATGCCGAACCTGCAGATTATATTTTTCCATAAGAATTTAATAACTGCGTCTTCTGTAATCCTAGCAAGTGGTTCTGCTTCCACCCATTTAGAAAAATAATCCACGGCCACCAACAGGAACCTCCTCTGTGCAACAGCCATAGGAAATGGACCCACTATGTCCATACCCCATTGATCAAAGGGACACGAGACTATAGAGGTTCTTAATAACTGGGTAGGGTGATGTAATATATTCTGATGCTTTTGACAAGAAATACAAGTTCTTACCAATTTAGCGGCATCTTCATGAAGAGTGGGCCAGAAATATCCAGCTAAGAGGATTTTATGAGCCAAAGATCTTCCTCCTATATGACTACCACAAGAACCCTGATGCACCTCCTGTAAAATAAATTGTGTGTCTTCTGTGCCTACACACTTGAGCAAAGGTCTAGAAAAAGCCCTTTTATATAATTGCTCCCCCACCATAGTATATTGAGCAGCTCGTTTCTTAAATACCCTGGCTTGTTCTGTATCTCTCGGAAGAAGACCTTGCTGTAAATATAATATAATTTGAGCTCGCCATGTTAGAGTGTATACTAAAAGCCTAGCTTTTGGTATGAACATTTATCTAGAAATAAGAATCACATTGGTCAAATGTCTACATTTATGATAAATGTAGTTGCTCAATTAATTTATATTGTAGATAACATGGTGTGTGGTGTCACACACAGAAGATCATGTTATCGGTTCCTTATAAATTATAAACAGTGGCTCACGACCATGATGAAAAGGAACAAACCATTGGAAGGTCGTAGTGTAATTATGTGTTAGTTTATCTTAACTATATAATTACACTAGTACACTTAGAGTGTATTGAGTAGGACCATTTGAGGTCGTTTCTTTTATACTGACTTTATAAAGAAACAAAGACCTCGGTTATTATGGAAGTGTGTGCTCTTAATCCTAATATAATAACAAACACATATATTTGATATTTATTTCTTTAATTTATCAATGGGTGAGATTTAGTTCGATGAATCAATAAGCTTGATAAGTTGGGAAATGGTATCACTTATAGTGTGTGTTGTTGATTATAGAAGGAAACTGTGTCCTAGAGATACTAGGTTGATAATGTCCTCAAGAGGAGCTCATAAAGATTGTCATGTTAAACCCTGCAGGTGGACTTAGTCCGACATGATAATAAGGTTGAGTGGTACTACTCTTGGACTTAGATATTAATTAAATGAGTTGTCAGTAACTCACTTAATTAGTGGACATTCGATATCTTAAACACAGGGAGACTAACACACTCATAATAAGAAGGATCCAAAAAATGTAATTTGGGATTGGTGCGGTAGTTCAATGATAGTTCTCTAGTGGAATGAATTATCATTGATAAAATTGTGTGTTCGGGGCGAACACGGGATGCTTAATTTTATCGGGAGACCAAAACCAATTCCTCCTCTCGGTCCCTATCGTAGCCTCTTATTTATAGAGTTCTATACCCACCTATACCCACCTTCTATACCCACCCAATAGGGGCCGGCCAAGCTAGCTTGGGAACAAGCTAGGGCCGGCCTAGGTATAATATTGGGTGGCCGGCCCTAGCTTGAACCCAAGCTAGTGGGGGCCGGCCAAATTAAGTTTAAAAGGATTTTAATTTTAATTTTTATTATGTGGAAGAAATAATTGATTAAAGAGAATTAAAATTAAAATATCTCTCTTGTAAAAGTTCTACAAAAGATTAAAGAAAGAGATTAGATCTCTTTCCTTATTTGTAGATTGGTGAGATATTTTATTTTCTCTTTAAAATTATTCACATGTTGATAAAATTAAAATTATAGAAATTTCCTTTTATCAACCATGAAGAGATTTTTAAAGAGAAATTTTATTTTTAAAATTTCCGGAAACAAATTAGGAAGTTTTAATTGTTGATTAAAACTTGTCTAATTTTTTCCTTCATTGATGTGGCCGGCCATTGGTTTTAATTTGGGAAATTTTATTTTATTTTTCTCAATTAAATCATGTCAAGGAAATTAAGGAAATTTTATTGTAATTAAATTTCCTAATTTACCTAGGCCAAGGAATATAAAAGAAGGGGTAGGGGTGCCTTCATGAGACACAACATCTATTATTTCTCTCCCTCTTTTGTTCCTTGGTGTGGCCGGCCATCCTCTCCCTCTCTTCCTCTTGTGGTGGCCGAACCCTTCTCTTCCATTGGAGCTCTTGTGGTGGCCGGATACTACTCGGAGAAGAAGAAGAAGAAGGAGAGAAAGCTAGCATCTCTTGGAGCTTGGTTAGTGTTTTGATTTTCTTCCTTGGTGAAGCTTCCTCTTTGTTGGCCGAACCTAGCTAGGAGGAGAAGAAGGTGATTGGTGGTTTCTCGTCTCGGAAGATCGTTGCCCACACAACGTCCGAGGTTAGAAGAGGAATACGGTAGAAGATCAAGAGGTTTTTTTTTTCTACAAGGTATAACTAGTAATTTTTCTTTCCGCATCATACTAGTTATTTATGGAAATAATACCAAATACAAGAGGCTTACGTTCTAGTATTTCGAATATGTTTTTCGAAGTTGTGTTATTTTATTTTATTTTTTCCTTGTGATTTGATTGTTCTTTTCGGTTAACCTAAAGTTATTTTAGGAAATTAAATATTAGATTTCTATAAAAGGTTTTGTCTAGTCGGTGGTGGTTGCTCCCATATCCAAGAAGGCCATGTGCCTCGCCACGTCAGTACTGGGAACCAATTATGGAAATTAATATTTAATGGAATTAATAACTTAAGGTGATTTGGGTCGAACGTGTTAAGTTCCGCAGGAGACCCAAGTCAAAACCTAAAAGAACGAATAGATTAAGTTTTGGATCAAACGTGTTAAGTTCCGCAGGCGATCCAAAATTTAATTTAAAAGAACACATGGTAGCTAGGAAAAGGTTCAAACCTTTGTACAAAATTTTTGTACAGTAGAACCTCTAGGTTTTCCGAGTAGCAACCAACACGCCAATCACCATGAATTTCTATATCAGTCTGTCTTTCAATACAGGAAATTAACAGGGTTTGTTCCACTGGTCGATCAAGACTCCATGGCACAACAGCAGAGGCTAGTTTAGCTAATTCATCTGCCACCTGATTCTCCGATCGAGGAATTTTTTGTATGCTCACATCTTGAAATTGAGATTTCAACTTATCAAATGCCTCAGCATATAACTTAAGCCTGTCATTATTGATTTCAAAATTACCTGATAACTGTTGAGCTGCTAGCTGAGAATCAGAATATATAAGGACTCGAGCTGCTCCTACATGTTGAGCAGCCTGTAAGCCAGCTATTAGAGCTTCATATTCAGCCTCATTGTTGGTAGCTCTGTAATTCAATCTAATGGAGAGTTGAAGTCTGTCTTCTCTTGGGGATATAAGAAGAATACCAATTCCACTGCCTTGTCTAGTTGCAGAGCCATCCACATAAACTTTCCAGGTATTTTCTTCTTCTGGGCCTTGAACCTCTATGATGAAATCTGCTAGAGCTTGTGCCTTGATGGCAGAGCGGGGTTGATATTGGATGTCATATTCCCCAAGCTCGGTTGTCCATTTGACTAACCGTCCTGATGCTTCTGGGTTGAGCAATACCCGTCCAAGAGTGCTATTGGTTAAGACAACAATCTCATGTGCTAAGAAATATGGGCGCAACCTCCGAGCAGTCAATATTAGAGCATAAGCCAATTTTTCTAGTGTAGTGTATCTACACTCAGCTCCTTTTAATAAATGACTAGAAAAATATACAGGTTGTTGCTCTTTTCCTTCCTGTCTGACTAATATAGAGCCTACGGCGTTTTCATTAGCCGACAAATACACCCACAGAGTCTCTCCTACTATAGGTTTAGCCAACACAGGGAGGGTAGCTAAATATTCTTTCAACTCCTGAAAAGCCTTATCACATTCTTCATTCCATTGAAACTTATTAGCCTTTCTGAGTATTTTAAAGAAATGAAAGCTACGATCGGCTGATCTAGAAATAAATCTAGACAAGGCTGTGATTCGGCCTGTCAATCTTTGAGCTTCTCTCAGGTTGCGGGGTGGCTCCATGCTCTGCAGTGCCTTGACCTTGCTCGGGTTGGTCTCTATCCCCCGTTCGGACACCATATATCCCAGGAATTTTCCTCCCTTCGCGCCGAACAAGCATTTGCTTGGGTTCAACTTGAGCCCATACTGTCTTAATGTCTTGCAAGTCTCCTCTATATCCCTGCATAGATCAAGCAGCTTGAAGAGACTTAATTAAGATGCCATCAACATATACTTCCATATTCCTACCAATCTGCTTCTGAAAGACCTTATTCATAAGCCTTTGATAGGTTGCTCCTGCATTCTTTAGTCCAAAAGGCATAACATTATAACAATAAGTGCCTTCAGATGTTATAAAACTAACATTTTCTTGATCCTCTTTGGCCAAGGGGACTTGATGATAACCTTGATATGCATCCAGCATGGAAATATATTCGCATCCGGCAGTAGAATCAACCAGCTGATCAATCCTGGGTAAGGGATAGTAATCCTTTGGGCAAGCTTTGTTGAGATCTCGAAAGTCAATGCACACTCGCCATTTATTCCCAGGTTTAGAGACTAACACCACATTGGCCAGCCAGCTTGGGAATTGAACTTCCCTGATATATCCGGCCTCCATAAGCTTGGCTGTTTCTTCCTTGATAATCTGATTCTGTTCCGCACTAAAACTCCTCTTTCTTTGCATGACTGGGCGGGCATCCGGGAAGACATGCAAGGAATGTTCCATGACGGCAGGAGAAATGCCCGAAACTTCTTTGGGAGTCCAGGCAAACACATCATTATTCTTCTTCAAACATTGCACCAACTCAGCTTTAAGATCAGGATCAAGATCGGTTGCAACGTAGGTGGTAGCTTCTGGCCACCCAGTCTGGATTTGAACTTCTTCCTTTTCTTCATAAACTAGGATGGGCTGCTTTTCGCGAATGGCATTAACTTCCATTCTTTGAATCTTCCGGGCGGTATTGGCCTCAGTTCGAATGATTTCTACGTAACACTTTCGGGCTGTCTTTTGATCGCCTTGTACTTCTCCAACCTGATCCTCCACAGGAAACTTAACCTTTTGACAGAAAGTAGAAATGACCGCCCTGAACTCATTCAGGGCAGGCCGACCCAATATCACATTATAAGAAGATGGAGCATCTACCACCATAAAATAAGATCTCCTGGTTCTCATCAGGGGTTCCTCCCCCAGGGAAATGGCCAACTTTATTTGTCCCAGAGGTTGCACTTCATTAGTTGATGGAGAGGAGTTGCAATACAAAATCACTAATTTCAATGATCATTATTTAAAGCCTTTTTGAATATAATGTTGACAGAGCTGTCCGTGTCTATGAAGGTACGAGTGATGGCGTAGTTAGCTATCACAACTTTGATGATTAATGCGTCATCATGAGGTATCTCTACCCCCTCCAGATCTTTGGGTCCGAAGCTTATTTCAGGACCGACCGCTCTTTCCATGCTGCACCCTACTGCATGAATCTCCAATCTTCGGGCATGTGCTTTTCTGGCTCTGTTAGAATCCCCATCAGTGGGTCCGCCCGTAATCATGTTGATATTGCCCCTAGCAGCATTGTTTCTATTCTCTTCCTGACGGGTTATTGTGGTTTCAGAAGGTGCTTTCTCGGATACTTGGCTAGTACCCGCCGGGACCGGTATTGCTTCTTGACGAGTTCCATCCGGGCGATATTCCGGTTTGAGCGGATTTTGCTGCCTGGGGTACTGCTGCCGGTAATAGTTCTACCTCTGATAGCGCTCTTTATTGACTCGTCTCTGATGACTGCTAGTTTTATGATAAGTACACCATCTTCTTGCTGTACAGCTTGTGGACGATAATCTGGTTGTCGATGAGGTGGATGAGTGGTTCTAGGTCCTCTTGGTGGGGGTACCGGGGTCAGAACCTTCTCCTTCGCGTGAGTAGGAGAAGAGGGAACACCTTCTTTCCTACGAGTAGCTTGGGCTTCTTCTACGTTAATGAACTCAGTGACACGTTCAATCAGGGAATCAAAATTAACAGGAGGATTTCTTACCAAATCTTTAAAGAAATCATTATCATTTAGACCCTGAGAGAAAGCACTTACTAATATTTCAGTAGTAGCATTAGGTACATCTATAGCTACCTGATTGAACCTTTTAATATATGCCCGGATGGATTCTTTAGACGTCTGCTTAATTGAAAATAGGCTCCACGGGGTCTTATGATACCTTTTGTTGCTGGAGAAATGATGTAGAAAGACTTTCTTGAAATCTTTAAATTTTCGAATAGACTTTTCAGGTAATCTTTTGAACCAGCGCTGTGCTGCTCCCCCAAGAGTAGTGAGAAACATCCGACACTTCACCCCATCGGAGAATTGTTGCAACAAGGCTACATTCTCAAATTTCAACAAGTGATCTTCCGGATCTGTGGTTCCGATATATTCTCCAATTTGCAGATTCTGATATCGCTTAGGAAGTGCGTCATTTAATACACTTTGTGAGAATGGAGAGATGACCTTTTCTGGTGAACTATCACTAGTTATCATTTTAATCTTACGCTTCTCTCTGTCCGGCGCCTCACCAGAGGACTCTTGGAACACAGGCCTCTTACCCCCTGGATCCAAGGGAGTGCGAAGGAAGGCTCGTGGACGCCTGGTTGGAGAAACAGTAGCTGGAGGAAAATACAAAGGTTCTTCTTCTTCCATCTCCTTTCCTTTCCGATGCTCAGTAGTTGATATCGCCGGATGATGAGCCGTCGGCAGAGTGGCCCCAGTATGAGCTTGCAGTTGTTGCTGCTATTGTTGTAGGGCTTTCTGAACATGAGAATTAATGAGGAGATCCAAATCCTCGCGACTGATAGTAAGTAGGTTCTGTTGGGATCCTTCGTACGGCTAGAGAGGGGGGGTGTGAATAGCCGACCCCAAATTCTCGCGTTTCTTCCTACAATTTGTCAGCGCAGCGGAAAAACAAACAAGGAAACGAAAACAAGAAGATCAAACCTCAACGCGTCGATGTAACGAGGTTCGGAGATGATACTCCTACTCCTCGGCGTGTCCGTAAGGTGGACGAAGCCTCTCAATCCGTCGGTGGATGAGTCCCCGGAAAACCGGCTAATACAATATACTCCTTGTGGGTGGAGAAACCTCGCCACAATATTCTTGCAACAGCAAGAAAGGAATACAACAAGAGATACAAGAAGACAAGAACAATGAATGTAAAAACACAGGTTTTCTTGCCTCCTTGCCGATTGGATTCGTTGAAGCAGCAGCTCCTCAGAACACCTACAACAGCAGGATATCCCAGTCGAGAAGCTCACGCGAAGCTTGCGAAGAAGAGCTCAACAAAGCTCAAGCACCGAAAGCAGCTCTGTAGCAGAAGAGAAGAGGAAGAAGTTGTCGCGCAGCAGCCCTCGACCCCTTTATACCTGCGAAGAAGACGGTGAAGAAACTAGCCGAGAAGCTAGAACCCCGATCGGTCTACGGACCGATCAGACCCGCCGATCGGTCCCTAGACCGACAGCTAGTGCACGTAACCTTCAGATACCGATCGGCGGACCGATCAGCTACCGATCGGTCCACGCATCGATCCGCCCGCGACATCGCCTCCTGATCGGTCCCCACCGATCGTGCCATGTCCGATCACCGCCTTTCTTTTCGCCTCTGTTGCTGACGGTCACCGATCGATCAAGAACCGATCGAGAGTTTCGTAGCCAGATCCGATCGGTCACCGACCGATCGAGAAAACATAGACACCGATCGGTCGTGACCGATCCGAGCTTGGTTTTGCCCAAACCAAGTTCCAAGACTTCAAACCAATATCCGGTCAACCTTGACCTATTGGTACTTCATCCCAAGCATCTGGTCACTCCCTTGACCTAGAACTCCGCCAAGTGTCCGGTCAACTTTGACCTACTTGGACTTTCCAACACCGAAGTCCGATCATCCTTGATTTTCCTTGCACGGCTTCACTCACCGGGACTTTCACAGGCTTCACTCACCAGATTTCCACACCGCCTAACATCCCAGTTAGGACTTTCTCACCGCCTAACATCCCAGTTAGGACTTTTCCACCGCCTCGGCTTCACTCACCAGACTTTCCAACCGCCTAACATCCCAGTTAGGACTTTCTTCTCGGCTTCACTCACCAGACTTTCCAACCGCCTAACATCCAGTTAGGACTTTCTCACCGCCTGGCTTCACTCACCAGGACTTTTCCCATGCCAAGTCTCCATACTTGGACTTTTCGCCAATCGCTCCACCTGGTCAACCAAGTCTCCATACTTGACTTTTCCAATGCCAAGCTCCTCGCTTGACTTTTCGCCAAGCTCCTGCTTGACTTTTCCAGCAAGTCTCCATACTTGGACTTTTCCCGAGTCAGTCAACCAGTCAACCTTGACCTAAGGTTGCACCTACAATCTCCCGAACACCTATTCTTGTCAAACATCAAGAATACAACTCTCTTCTCGTCAAACATCGTCAAACATCAAAACACAACTCGAGTCAGGTCAACTCGAGTCAGGTCAACCAAGTCAACCTTGACATAAGGTTGCACCAACAATCTCCCCCTTTTTGATGTTTGATAAAATCCAAAATCAAGTTAGGTTAACCCGATAACCTAACTTAGGTTTTCCAACCATCTTCCAATGTCCAATGTTCTTTTCTTGAACATTCTCCGGACATTCTCCCCTTAGGTTAACCCGATAACCTAACTTGGGTTCTCCAATAATTCTCCCCCTTTTTGACACACATCAAAAAGTATTCCAATGTTCTTCCTTGAACATTCCTAGACATTCTTCCCCTAGCTTAGGTTAACCCAATAACCTAACTTGGGTTCTCCAATAATTCTCCAATGAACACTCTCCCCTTTTTGACACACATCAAAAAGAAAAAGGAGGGTATCAAGGTCAAGATTTTCTTCCTAATGAAAGTCCCATACCTTCCATTGAAACTCTTAATTTCCTCCTTGATACTAAACTCAACAATCAACTTAGTGATAATCTCATATCACTAATCCTCAAAAGTCTTAAGGAGTAAAAACTCCCCCTAAGAGTCAACTCCCCTTGACAATTAGGTAAAAACTCCCCCTAAAGGTCAACTCCCCCTTTACCATTGCACCAACAATGTCTTGGAAAGTTTCAAACCTTTAGAAACCCGAAACTCAACTCCCAAAAACTGAAATTTCAGACACATGCTGAAAATCAGAAACTGGCACGCACTGATCGGTCCCCAGACCGATCAGAAGCCCCCTGGATCGGTCCCCAGACCGATCCACGCTTCACCGATCGCACTGGATCGTCACTGATCGGTCACCAGACCGATCAGGCCTTCCCTGGATCGGTCCGGTGACCGATCCAGCCTCTGAAATCAGAGATTTCTGATTTTCTCCCCGGAAGAAGTTCAGAAACTCATAGAAAATTACAGAAAATTCCAAAAATTACGAAACTTTGAGGAAACATTCCTCATGTCATACACTATCAAGGAAAAATAGTTTTCTATGAAAATAGTTTCCATTTTTCAATCTTGATACAAAGTTCAAAAACTTTGAAATAGTTCAAGTTTAAGTCATCTTTGTATCATCTTGCTCAATGAAGAATGCTATCACTAGGAAAGCTTCATCAAGGTTTTTCAAATCAATTTTAAAATGTTTTTAAAACCATTTGAATTTAGGACCATAATCTTAGGGCTAGATGTACATGACTTGTACACAAGCTTTCCCTATGATCCTTAATTTCTTGAATTAGGGTCATCTAGGTACAATGACTATGCACCTTGATCCTAACTCATGATCCTAATATCTCACACACATCTAAGGTGCATCAAACCACATTCAAGTCAATTTGATGTGAGATATGGGTTAAGGTCAACTTAGGCTAAGGTCTTATGCATTTTCTAAACACAAATTTGATCTCAATATCAAGATGTGTTCTTCATCCTTAAATCAATTCAATTGATTATTAATGCAAGAGATGATGACATGGCATAAATGATATCATAAATGGAAAACATGTGCCAATGTCATGATGTCATGACATAAAGTATGAAAACTTAAATAGAGCATGACATATAAACTAGCCTAAGCACTATCATGACATTTCAAATGATGATAAAACTAAACATGATGTCATGACATGTCATATGGCAAACAACCATGGTAAGTTAACACAAATAAAATACCTAGATTACCTATCTAAGTATCCTTAATCACTTAGTTAACTTAAATTCTAATCCTAAATTGCCCAAAGTGCTCCAAGAAAATGTCAAAACCCAAATTGGCATTTCTTGATCTCTTGTTTGATTTATACCATTTTAAAAATTTTACAAGAGTAGCACTTCTAAATTAAGGCCTGATTGCCTTGATTACCTAAGAGAATATCAAAATCCCAATTTGATATTTCTCTAGGTTTTTCCAAATTGTGTCAATTTAAAGTAAGATTAATATATTCTCACTTTGGCACACTTTACTCTTCCAAGGAGTGAATGATAAAGATTATTCCATTTCATTTTCAAAGGTTCCCAAAAACCTTGAAAATGCTCCTTGAGTGTCAATTTCCTCAAAGTTGGGTTAACTACCCTTCTTATTGGAGTTGACACTCTCTAACCCATCTATGGGGTAGAGAAAATGCTCCTAGGAACCCAATACCTACTTGAGCTCATTGGGTTCACTAAAAATTCACTAGGGATGACTTCCCTAGCAACCCTCCTAATGACCCTCTTAGGCTTTGAAGCCTTGGTCATTTGGGTCTCATCAAGGTCAACTATAGGGGTGACTCCCCTTGTAACCTTGGTAATGGTCTTCCTAGCCCTAGGTTTTGTTCCATAATCAAATGGAACATTGTGGTAAGTGGGCTTGACCATTTGGGACTTAGGTTTGTGACCCAAACCTTTCTTGTCCTTGGACTTGGGTTTTTGACTCTTAAACCCTAGAGATGACTTCTCCAAGTTCTTAAGAGCCTTTTCCAAAGTATCAAGTCTTGACCTCAAGACTTGATTCTCCTTCTCTAATACCTCAATTTTTGATTTGTCATTTTTCTTTGAGGCATTCCTAGGCATGTGTCTAGTTGATTTGGGATTCCTACCTAGGTTCTCCTTAACCTTAGATGAGGTAATTCTAGGGTTGGCTTTCCTAGTGTTATCCTTATCTAGGCTCACATGTTTGGCACCTAAGCATGTGTATCGATTTCTAATGTTATCATGCTTATCATTATTGACTAGTGCAATAAAATTTCTAGCATGCATCTTACTAGTATTGCACGAATGAGACTTAAATGATACCTTAGGGTTTGCCTTAGCTCCCCCTATAGAAGTGCTCGGTCTCTTGCCCTTGTGAGGTTGCCTCCCCCTCGGACAATGACTCCGATAATGTCCCCTTCGCTTGCATTGGAAGCACACCACGTGCTCCTTGCCTTTGCGTATCGGAACTCCGGCTTCCTTGACCTTTGGCGCCGGTGGAGTCTTTCTTACCCTCTTTGGACACTTACTCTTGTAATGTCCATGTTCCCTACACTCAAAGCACATAATGTGTAATTTAATTGAACTTAAATTGCTTGAGTTACCTAGGGTTGAGGGTGGATGCGAGCTCTCTTCTTCATCCCTTTCGGAGGTAGAAGCTTCTTCTTCTTGCTCCGAACTTGAAGAAGAACTCTCCTCCTCTTTGTCCTTAGATGTTGAGTAACCCTCAACTTCTAATTCGCTCCCTCCATGATGTGAGCTACTTGGCTCACTAGGCTCCTTTTCATGGAGTTTTGCCAAATTGTTCCATAATTCCTTGGCGTTGTTGTACCTATCTATCTTGCACAAAACATTATTAGGTAAAGCAAATTCAATAATTTTTGTTACCTCGTCATTGATTTCGGATTGTCGGATTTGCTCTTTCGTCCACTCCTTCTTCTTGATAGGTTTTCCTTCCTCATCCATCGGAGGGGAAAACCCTTCTTGTACACAAAACCAATTTAACATATTAGTCCTAAGAAAATACATCATCCTTACCTTCCAATATGTGAAGTTGTCGTGAGACTCGTAGAAGGGTTGAATCGTGACATCTTCTCCATAGAGATCCATCTCTAGCCCGTGCTCCCCCGGGTGTTGATCCGTCGAAGAGCGGCCTCGCTCTGATACCACTTGTTGGGATCCTTCGTACGGCTAGAGAGGGGGGGTGTGAATAGCCGACCCCAAATTCTCGCGTTTCTTCCTACAATTTGTCAGCGCAGCGGAAAAACAAACAAGGAAACGAAAACAAGAAGATCAAACCTCAACGCGTCGATGTAACGAGGTTCGGAGATGATACTCCTACTCCTCGGCGTGTCCGTAAGGTGGACGAAGCCTCTCAATCCGTCGGTGGATGAGTCCCCGGAAAACCGGCTAATACAATATACTCCTTGTGGGTGGAGAAACCTCGCCACAATATTCTTGCAACAGCAAGAAAGGAATACAACAAGAGATACAAGAAGACAAGAACAATGAATGTAAAAACACAGGTTTTCTTGCCTCCTTGCCGACTGGATTCGTTGAAGCAGCAGCTCCTCAGAACACCTACAACAGCAGGATATCCCAGTCGAGAAGCTCACGCGAAGCTTGCGAAGAAGAGCTCAACAAAGCTCAAGCACCAGAACAGCAGCTCTGTAGCAGAAGAGAAGAGGAAGAAGTTGTCGCACAGCAGGCCCTCGACCCCTTTATACCTGCGAAGAAGAAAGTTGCGTCGCAACGGCTAGAACTCGATCGGTCTACGGACCGATCGGACTGCCGATCGGTCCCTAGACCGATCAGATGCATGTAACCTTCAATCGATCGGTGGACCGATCGAGCCGATCGGTCCACGACCGATCCGCTTCCGCGACATCGCCTCGACGGTCCTCGCACCGATCGTGCCATGTCCGATCACCGCTTTTTTCGCCTCTGTTGCCGATCGGTCACCGATCGATCAAGAACCGATCGAGAGTTTTTGATATCGATCGGTCACCGACCGATCGAGAAAACAGTATCACCGATCGGTCCGGTGACCGATCCAGCTTGGTTTTGCCCAAACCAAGTTCCAAGACTTCCAAACCAATATCCGGTCAACCTTGACCTATTGGTACTTCATCCCAAGCATCCGGTCACTCCCTTGCCTGGAATCCTCGCCAAGTGTCCGGTCAATCCTTTGACCTACTTGGACTTTCCAACACCGAAGTCCGATCCCCGATCCCTCTGGATTTTTCCTTGCACGGCTTCACTCACCAGGACTTTCACCGGCTTCACTCACCAGATTTCCACACCGCCTAACATCCCAGTTAGGACTTTCTCACCGCCTAACATCCCAGTTAGGACTTTTCCACCGCCTGGCTTCACTCACCAGGACTTTCCAACCGCCTAACATCCCAGTTAGGACTTTTCCCATTGCTCGGCTTCACTCACCGGGACTTTCCAACCGCCTAACATCCCAGTTAGGACTTTCTCACTGCCTGGCTTCACTCACCAGACTTTTCCGTGCCAAGTCTCCATACTTGACTTTTCGCGTGCCAAGCTCCCTGGACTTTTCCGTGCAAGTCTCCATACTTGGACTTTTCCAATGCCAAGCTCCCTGCTTGGACTTTTCGCGTGCCAAGCTCCCTGCTTGGACTTTTCCAGTGCCAAGTCTCCATACTTGGACTTTTCCCAAATCAGGTCAACCAGGTCAACCTTGACCTAAGGTTGCACCTACAATCTCCCGAACACCTATTCTTGTCAAACATCAAGAATACAACTCTCTTCTCATCAAACATCATCAAACATCAAAACACAACTCGAGTCAGGTCAACTCGAGTCAGGTCAACCAAGTCAACCTTGACCTAAGGTTGCACCAACAGGTTCGACTTCCCAGCTTCGTCCATCACGTAGTCTCAGATTTAGGCGAAGTTCCCACAGACGGCGCCAAATTTGATCCTGTCTGAGAAGCTGACCGCGATGGAGATCTGGAAGAAAAAGACCCACCGTACTGATGAAGAATAATGCCGGTAGAACCTCGACCCGAGAAACCCAAAGCGGATCGGAAGAAAACCAGAATCACCGAAGGAAGTCTGATGAGTAGAAAGAAATCCCCGTTCAGATAGGAGAAAGTCGAACTCCCGAGCTCCCGAGGCTTCCTGCGCACAAGAGACCAACCAACACTATCGTCAGTGACCTAAGACCGGGGTGGGAATCCCTGGCTAGGCCCTCCAACGCTCAAGTTAGTGATCTCTCTTGATGTCAAGGAAGGAAGAATAAAGAAGATGAACAGTAGCCAGAAAATTAGGGTTGTGAAAGTACACAATGATGTGAACTTACCCAGCCAACGGAGAGGATTCCCCCTTTTATACCACTTCATATAACCTCCGTAGTCATGAAGTGGACCCCGGTCTGTTAGAGTTCGTTATGACATCAGCTGCGTACTTGGGGAAGATAATTTTTAAGGAATCTTTTTTGTACCCCAGATGTACCTTCTTTGTCGTTTAGCGCCTGCAAGACAAGCTGAAAGCATATTTCCCGCCAAAATATATATTCTCTATAATGAATTATTCTATTCGATGTATTCATGTATGATTCTTCTTCATGTGACTTCTGTTTGTATCTTTGTTGTGTTAAAAAATAATATTTTATTCAACATGTTTCTAAGGTATTCATTGAAGGAACTATGTGGGTTCTTTGCTCGAAAGAACCCTCTTGACCGATATTGGTCTATCTTTGCTCTGGAGTATGTATCTGTCGTTATTGGCTTACCTTCATACGGCAAGCATGTATCGACCGATATTGGCCTACCTTCGTTTGGCAAGCATGTATCGACCGATATTGACCTACCTTCGTTCGGCAGGCATGTATCGACCGATATTGGCCTACCTTCGTTCGGCAAACATGTATCGACCGATATTGGCCTACCTTCGTTCGGCAGGCATGTATCGACCGATATTGGTCTATCTTTGCTCTGGAGTATGTATCGGCCGATATTGGTCTATCTTTGCTTCGGAGTATGTAGCAGTCGTTATTGGCTTACCTTCATATGGCAAGCATGCATTGACCGATATTGGCTTACCTTCGTTCGGCAGGCATGTATCGACCGATATTGGTCTATCTTTGTACGGCAGGCATGTATCGACCGATATTGGCCTATCTTTGTACGGCAGGCATGTATCGACCGATATTGGCCTACCTTCGTTCGGCAGGCATGTATCAGCCGATATTGGCCTACCTTTGTTCTGAAAGTATGTTTCGGCCGTTATTGGCCTACCTCCTTTGACTCTTTCTTCCTTTTCTTTCCTCATCTGAAGACCCTTAAAACATAACCCATATCAAGAATCACATTGGTCAAATGTCTATATTTAGTTAAATGCAGTTGTTCATTTAATTTATATTGTAGATAACATAGTGTGTGGTGTCACATAGAAGATCATGTTATCCGTTCCTTATAAATTATAAACAGTAGCTCACGACCAAAATAGATAGGGACAAACCATTATGTACTAGTGTAATTTGGTATTAGTTTATCTTGACTATAAAATTACACTAGTACACTATGAGTGTATTGAGTAGGACCATTTGAGGTTGTTCTTTTTATACCGACTGCATAAAAGAACAGAACCTCTGTTATTATGGATGTGCGTACTCTTAATCCCGATATAATAACAAGCGCATATACTTAGTATTTTTTTCTTTAATTTATCAATGGGTAAGATTTATTCAGTTAAATCAATAGGCCGGATAAGTTGGAAAATAATATTATTTATATGGTGTGTTGTTGATTATAGAAGGAAACTGTGTCCTAGTTATCTAGGTTAATGATGTACCCTTGAGGAGCTCATAAGGATTGTCATGTAAACCCTGCAAGTGGACTTAGTCTGACATGACAATGAAGTTGAGTGGTACTACTCTTGGAGCTAGATATTAATTAAGTGAGTTGTTAGTAACTCATTTAATTAATGGATATTCGATATCTTAAACACAAGGAGATTAATGCACTCATGATAAGAAGGAGTCCATAATGTAATATGTGATTGGTGCGGTAGTTCAATAATAACTCTTTAGTGGTATGAGTTATTATTGATGAACTTGAGTTGGGTGTTTGGGGCGAATACATGAAGCTCAAGCTCATTAGGAGGCCAAAACCAATTCCTCCTCTCGGTCCTCGTTGTAGCCTTTTATTAAAATCCTTTTTATCCACCCAAGCCCATCTTCTCACCCAAGCTTAGGGGTCGACCACATCCTTGCTTGGTGCCCAAGCAAGGGTGCCGGCCAAGCCCATCTTGGTGTCCAAGATGTGGCCGTCCAAGCCTTGCTTGGTGCCCAAGCAAGGGGTTGACCACTAAAGAGAAAAAGAAGATTTTAATTTTGTTAAATTTTTTACTTTTATATCCATCTACAAAGGGATTTAAAAGAGAGATTTTAATTTAAAATCTTTCCTTTTTTGAAGCCATCCACATGGTTTTAAAAGAGAGTTTTAAATCCTAAAATCTTTCCTTTTATAGCTATCTACAAAGGATTAAAAGAGAGATTTTAATTTTGTTAAAATATTTTCTTTTTTTGTAGTTATCTATAATGTTTAAAAAGAGAGATTTTAATTTTGATAAAACTTTCCTTTTTTGTAACCATGATTTAAAAGAGAAGTTTTAAATTTTAAATCTTTCTTTTTGTAGCCATCACAATAGGAAATTTAAAAGAGAGTGATTTTAATTATTATTAAAATTTCATTTTTTACCATGACCAAGGATTATAAAAGAGAGGTAGAGAGTGCCTTATGGGAATAACATATCTCTCTAAGCCCTCTCTTTTTTCCTTGGTGGTCGACCCCTCTCTCTTTCTCTTCTCTTTTTGCTTTCTTCCCTTAAGGCCGGTGGCACATCAAGCTCCATCTTCTTGTGGCCGGTTTGCTTGGAGGGAAAGAAGAAGAGAAGAAAGTTTCCTATTTTGGCATTCCTTGGGTGGCCGAAACTTATAGGTAAAGAAGAAGATTCGGGTGGATTTCTTCTTGGTAGATCGTCGCTCACACGACGTCCAAGAGGAGGAGAGGAATACAACAGAAGATCAAGAGGTATTTAAGCTACAAAGAAAGGTATAACTAATTATTTATTTTCGCTGAATAATTAGCTTGTGTTCTTCGTATGGATCCTGAAATACCAACACAAGAGACTATCGATTTTGTGTTTCAATTTTATGTTTCGATTGTGGTGTCTATAGTTAAACTTAGAGTTTACTGTAAGGAGTTTAAATATTCAATTTCTTTGAAAGGATTTGTCTAAGAAGTGGTGGATGATCTCATACTCAAGAAGGCCGAGTACATCGCCATGTTTAACTTGGAAGTCAATCTTTGAAATATATATTTAATCAACTTTTGTAAATTGGTTTAATTTTAAAGAACATGTGAGTTAAATTTGGATTAATAATGTTAAGCTTCGTTTGCAATCCAAGTTTAACTTCTATAGAACACATGGGTTACTAGGAATGTTCTGTGCTTGTACAAAATTTTTTTACAGGGGAGACAGAACGAAATTCCAAGTAGCACCCAACAATTAGTATCAGAGCTAGTTTTCTGCCTCTGTGTGTTTGGTTTTCAAATAAATTATACACTTTTCATACATAAATTTAGGCAGGATAATAGTAGGATGTGCAAATAGATTAACTCTGTGGTTGCAGGTATCCTAGTTCCAACTACTATGACCCTATTATGTTTGTGTGTGATTGGACCCTCGGGCATGTCAAGGGCATTTTATGTGTGTGCATGATTGTAATTATTAAATACAGCAGGAGCTGTATTAGTTTTAGGATTTTACATTCTGTTCTATCTAGATTACATGTACATTCTCTTGTAGAATATATGATCGATAAATGTAAAATTTATTTTTGTTGCAGTTCATCTCCTTGCTATGTGTGGTGCTACCTTGAGGACCGGAGGCGCAGCGGAAAAGGGAGCAACAAGGACGCAACGACATAAACCCTTTGGTGACGGCTAGGGTTAGCGGCATACGGAGGATAGCTATGGATGAGGCCATAATAGTTAAAAAATTATTTTCATATTTATTGCCTTTTATGCTGTGTGTGTGCATGTTAAAATTCCTTGTTTTAAATAATTAAGTGGGAGAGAAGTTATTTATTTAAATTCCACAGTCTCCATTACTAGTTTGTAAGTGATACATTCAAACTTGCGCGTTGGCTTTAAGTGCCTTTCTCCATATCGGATGAGTTTGTTTGTGGATCACTAGATCAAACTTCCTTTAGGGATGATTATAGGAAATTACTTAGGTTTGTGTGATCTTCTCCATCTGAAGGGGCACAATCTTATTTAATGGACTAATTATCAAGTAATGGTATACACTTAGGCGCTTTTAATAGTATCCTCCCCATCGGAGTCACTGCTATTATTTGTGTGACCGAAGAAAAATCAACTATTAATTTTATTTGTCATAAAGTTAGGTTGACAAGATAAAATTAAAGGGTAAAACCTCCTCTTACAAATGTTTAAATTTGTATACGTCCACACTATCGTGGTATACAAAATTCATAGTGTTTTGAGGTATTGGTGAATTTAAATGATATTGTTTGAGGAATCAATATTATTTTAAATTCTAAAGTTTTGACCAAATACTTTGTGATTCTTAGGATTTCAAATGGCTTTCAATCCTCTTGCTGTTATATTGAAAGAGAACAAACTTACTGGTCCTAATTACACTGATTGGAAACGAAACTTGAACATTGTCTTAACTGCTGAGAAATACAAGTTCGTATTTCTTGAGGTCTGTCCTAGCCTGCCAGATAGCAATTTTAGTGAAGAGGAGATTGAGTGTCATAGAAAATGGGTAAGGGCAGATGAGATGACGCGATGTTACATTTTGGCTTCTATGTCAAATGTGCTACAACATCAGCATCAAGCCATACTTATTGCCTATGACATGATGCGCAATCTCAAGGAACTCTTCGGACACCAAAATCAGGCTGCCAGGCAGGAGGCCATGAGAAACTTATTAATGACCACCATGACTGAGGGGATACCCGTGAGGGATCGTATCCTCAAGATGATGGTTCATAAGGGGATATCCTATTCATTAGTTGTTGAAACATGTTTAGCGGTGTTATCTACAGTACCTGATGTGTAGATACGGGAGCCATTGATCATGTCTGCAATTCATTGCAGGGGTTCCAGGAAACACGATGACTAAATGAAGGGGAGATTATTGTCTACATGGGCAATGCTACAAAAGTGGTGGCTGTTGCAGTGGGAGATATTTATTTATCTTTTGATAGGAATCAAACATTGATTTTGAGAAATTATCTTTACGTACCAAGTTTTAGAAAGAACTTGATTTCAGTTTCTAAACTATTTATGGATGGATATTCTGTTTCTTTTGATGAAAAAGTAGTTGTCAAGAAAAATAGGGTAGTTATCTGTTCTGGTATGTTGGTTGACAATTTGTATACTCTAAATCCAATAACTCCCATGATACAACAAATGAAAATTAATAACACATCTTCTAATAAGAGAAAGCTGTTGGGTTTTTCGGGCCGCGAAAATCGCATTTTCGAGTCGCGGAAACCCCGAAACACCCATGCCACTAGATCTCGTGCGAAGAATAGATTACAAAATAATTTCTTGTACGAGTTTCTACTTAGATCTACTCCTAGATCTACATGAAGAAAAGGGTTATACCTTTGAAGCGTGCCTTTCGCGTATCCCGCTCGTCCAAAATGCCGGATCTCGAGAGTATCAAGATAGATACTCCTCTAGAAGTATCCACACGGACACGTAGGTGGAGAAAAACACACAAAGAGGTGTGCTAGCACCTATGTGTGGTTCGGCCAAGTTGAGGAGGAGAGGGAGAGGGAGAGCTAGAGGAAGAAGAAGGAATAATGAGGCTTGAATGAAAAAATCAAATGCTCTTCCATACTAAAGTGGCCGGCCACATTAGAAAGTGTAACCCCCATTCTCATTAAATGTAGCCATTAAAGAGAATGACTTTGTAACCCCCATGAGGTGGAACACTTTGATGATGTGGAGCATCATCATTGGTCCACATCTTGCCATCTCACTAATGATGTGGCAATTAGTCAAGTCAAACTTGACTCTTCCTCTTCCTCTCAAGTCAAGTCAAACTTGACCAAATCTCTTCCATGGTTGATCTAATCTAACCATTTGATTCAAGCCAACTTAATATAATGAATCTAATTCATTAAATTAAGTTGATTTAATGAGTCATAATCTAAATTAGACTCATTGAATACTTGAATCAACTTGAGTCCAACTCAATTAGCCCAATTTGGATTACTTTTAATCCAAATTTGATTCATCAAATGAATCTAATCCTCTTGGTTCATCATATGAACCTAATCTCCATCTAATTGTCCTTAGTGTCTGACCCTATAGGTTCTTGTAACGTTGGCAATGCCCCTAAACTCATTTAGGAGCATAAGTAATGAGCGGTATCTAGCAACACATCATTACTACCCAATGTTACAAGAATGTTGAGATCCAACATCATCTTGTGACTACTAATTGTGACTCCTCACAATATATGACAAGTGTCCTTCTATCCTAGACATCTAGATTGATCAATGTGAGGCATAGACCGTGTCATCCTCTGACCAATCTAAATCTTGAACTCCAAGTAGACTCACTCGATCAAATGAGCTCAATATCCCATATTGACTCATTTGGGCATGGCCATGCACTTCGTGGTCTCACTCTATCAAGAATACCGATGTCACTCCCGTCATATAGGAGGGATAGATCCCATCTACATCACTCACATCCCTCCGCATAATTTGTTACATACCCAGTAATCACCTTTATAGTCCACCCAGTTACGGGTGACATTTGACGAAACTAAAGTACATAACTCCTTATGTAGGGAACCATGGTGACTTCAGGTCTAAGGACTAGTAGTCATACTAATAGTCACATGAGAAAGTATATGACACTCATATAACGATCCATGATACTTTCTCATGGCGGGTCATTCAGTATACATTCTCCAATGCATACCCATGTGTCAACTTGATATCTCTATATCCATGACTTGTGAGATCAAGTCATCGAGTTGACCTACATGCTAGTCTTATTGCATTAACATTGTCCCTGAATGTTAATACTCGACTAGGAATGATTAAGAGTAGTGTTCCCTATATCATCTCACTATCGGTTCAACTAACCGATTGATATAGGTGAGAACCATCTACTCAAGGACGTTATTATACTTAGTTTATTGGCACCAATACAAGTAAGTATAATAACCAAAAAATCAAATGCCTTTATTTATATAGAATATGATACAACAAGTCCAAAATACAATCATCAAATGATTGGCTCTAGGGCTTTAGCTAACAATCTCCCACTAGCACTAGTGCCAATTAGTGTAGGCTCTAAGCCCCAATGACCTAGTGTAACCATCATGCTTCCTCTGTGCCAAAGCCTTGGTTAAGGGATCTGCGATGTTAGCCTCTGTAGGTACTCTGCAAATCTTCACATCTCCTCTCTCGATGATCTCTCGAATGGGATGGAAGCGCCTTAGTATGTGTTTGGTCCGCTGGTGTGAGCGAGGTTCCTTCGCCTGTGCTATAGCTCCATTGTTGTCACAATAGAGCTCAATGGGGTCAGCAATGCTAGGAACCACCCCAAATTCAGTGATGAACTTGCGGATCCAAACTGCCTCCTTTGCTGCCTCTGATGCAGCAATGTACTCGGCTTCTGTTGTAGAATCAGCTACTGTATCCTGCTTCAAACTCTTCCAGCTGACAGCACCACCATTAATGCAAAATACGAACCCCGACTGCGATCTATAGTCATCCTGGTCGGTCTGGAAGCTAGCATCACTGTAACCCTTTACAGCTAGCTTATCATCGCCTCCATATATCAAGAAATATTCTTTAGTCCTTCTAAGTACTTAAGAATATTCTTGACCACTATCCAGTGACTTTCACCTGGATCTGACTAGTATCTGCTCGTCATGCTCAAAGCATACGAGACATCAGGTCGAGTACATAGCATGACGTACATGATTGATCCTATGGCTGAGGCATAAGGGATCTGATCCATGCGGTCTCTCTCCTCTTTAGAAGAGGGACCTTGAGTCTTCGAAAGACTCACGCCATGTGACATCGGCAGAAATCCCTTTTTGGAGTTCTGCATGGAAAACCGTAGGAGTACCTTGTCAATGTATGTACTCTGATTTAGGCCAAGCAATCTCTTAGATCTATCTCTATAGATCTGTATCCCTAGAATGCGGGATGCCTCACCTAAGTCCTTCATTGAGAAGCAACTCCCTAGCCAGGTCTTGATAGACTGAAGCATAGGGATGTCCTTCCCAATGAGTAGTATGTCATCCACATACAATATGAGGAAGACAACTATATCCCCTACAACCTTCTTGTAGACACAAGGCTCATATTCGTTCTTGATGAAACCAAACTATTTGATTGCATCATCTAATCGAAGATTCCATCTCCGAGAAGCTTGCTTTAGTCCATAAATGGATCTATGCAGCTTGCATACTCTGCTAGTATGCTGTGGATCTACAAAACCCTCAGGTTGTATCATGTACACATCCTCGAGTAGGTTTCCATTCAGAAATGCGGTTTTGACATCCATCTGCCATATCTCATAGTCATGGTAGGCTGCAATAGCAAGCATGATCCGAATGGACTTAAACATCGCTACTGGAGAAAATGTTTCATCATAGTCAATACCATGAATCTGCTTGAAACCTTTAGCTACCAAGCGCCCCTTATAGATAAGTCCATCCATGTCAGTCTTTCTCTTAATGACCCACTTACACCCAATGGGTTTTACCCCTTCAGGTGGATCAACCAAAGTCCATACTTGGTTGGTGTACATGGATTCCATTTCGGATCTCATGGCTTCTAGCCATTTCTCGGAAGCTGGTCTCATCACAGCTTCCTGATAGGTGGTAGGCTCATCCTCTATGAGCATAACGTCATCATGGTCAGACAAGAGAAATGAGTATCTCTCAGGCTGACGACGTATCCTATCAGACCTGCGAAGAGGTATGTCTACTTGAACTGGTTGTTGTTCCTCAACTCCTTGTGGAACAACATCATCCACAACACTTTGTGGTTCCAGTTCAATTTCCATCGAGGCATCAGTGCTATTGTTCGCATCTTGAACTTCTTCAAGATCGAACGCGCTCCCACTAGTCTTTCTAGAAACAAAGTCTCTTTCTAGAAAGACCCCAGTCTTTGCCACAACTACCTTGTGCTGACTGGGAATGTAGAAGTAATATCCCTTAGTTTCCTTGGGATATCCAATAAAATAGCACTTGTTGGATTTGGGTCCTAACTTGTCTGAGACTTGACGTCGAACGTAAGCCTCACAACCCCAAATCCTCATGAAAGACACCTGGGCATCTCTCCTAGTCCATATCCTATATGGTGTCTTTATCACGACCTTGGATGGAACTCGGTTGAGTATAAAAGCTGCCGTGTCTAGAGCATAACCCCAAAGGTACGTCGGAAGATCTGTGTGACTCATCATAGATCGCACCATATCTAATAGGGTACGATTCCTCCTTTCGGATACACCATTCCACTGTGGTGTTCTAGGAGGAGTGAGTTGGGATAGAATCCCACACTCAGCTAGGTAGTCACGAAACTCATGGCTAAGGTATTCTCCACCTCTATCGGATCGAAGTATCTTAATACTCTTGCCAAGCTGGTTCTGTACTTCATTATTGAATTCTTTGAACTTTTCAAAGGATTCAGACTTATGTGTCATCAAGTACACATAACCATATCTACTGAAGTCATCAGTAAATGTGATGAAGTACCTATAACCGCCTCTAGCAGCGACATTGAAAGGGCCACATACATCACTATGTATGAGTGCTAACAAATCAGTCGCTCTCTCGCTGTACCCACTAAAGGGAGTCTTGGTCATCTTACCTCGTAGGCATGACTCGCATATCTCATATGATTCTAAATCAAATGAGTCCAGTAAACCATCCTTATGGAGCTGGGATAAGCGCTTGTCATTTATATGACCTAAGTGACAGTGCCAGAGGTAGGTTTGGTTCATGTCATTTGACTTGAACCTCTTGGTATTTATGTTATAGATAGGGCTCTCAAGGTCTAGAATATAGAGTCCGTTTATCAGAGGTGCACTACAATAGAACATATCGTTTAAAAAGACGGAACAACATTTGTTCTTTATTGTAAACGAGAAACCTTTCTTGTCCAAACAAGAAACTGATATAATGTTCTTAGTTAATGTAGGCACATAACAACAATCGACTAACTCTAGTACAAGCCCAGAGGGCAGAGATAGAAAGTAAGTCCCTACAGCAATAGCAGCAACCCGTGCTCCATTGCCTACTCGTAGGTCTACCTCACCCTTTGTCAATGCCCTGCTATTTCTCAGCGCCTGTACATCAGTACAAATGTGAGAAGCATATCCAGTATCAAATACCCATGATGTAGAAATAGATAGATTGACTTCTATAACATATATACCTGAAGTGGAAGTCTCACTTCGCTTCTTCTTAAGATCCTCCAAGTATACCTTGCAGTTCCTCTTCCAGTGCCCGGTCTGACCGCAATGGTAGCATCCTTGGCGACCCCTCCTTTAGCTTCAGTGCCTTGCCTTTGCCCTTGGCTTGGGACTTTCCTTTGCCTTTGGGCTTGCCCTTGCCCTTATGTTTCGAACCATCGAACAGTGTTGGGCTTAGCATTCTTAAGGTTCTTAACATGCTAAGCAGCTCGGGCAGTGGCTTGTCAATCTCGTTCATATTGTAGTTTAGAACGAATTGATTGTAGCTATCTGGCAAGGATTGCAAGATCAGGTCAGTGGTCAGCTCTTGGCCAAGTGGAAACCCCAACCTTTGTAGGTTCTCTATGTAACCAATCAATTTGAGTACATATGGGCCTACAGGAGCCCCGTCTGACATCTTGCACTGAAACAGTGCCCTTGAGATCTCAAATCTCTCATGCCTCGCTTGACCTTAATACAGTTGATGAAGATGTTCAACCATATCGTAAGCGCCCATTAACTCGTGTTGCTTCTGAAGCTCAGAGTTCATGGTCGCGAGCATTAGACAAGACACATCTAATGCGTCATCTTGATGCTTCTTGAAAGCATCTCGGTCAGCTCGCGGGGCAGTGGCAGGAGGAGCCTCCGGAATGGGCTGCTCCAGAACGTACAGTTTACGTTCTTGGGTGAGAACTATTCTCAGGTTCCTGTACCAGTCCAGGAAGTTTGCTCCGTTGAGCTTGTCCTTCTCGAGGACAGATCACAGGGAGAAGGTGTTCGTATTCGACGTCATGGTAATCTACAACAGAAATAAAAGCAGAAATAAATATCATATTCTTAATCATTTAGTTAGGCATTTAACTAAATGATGCTCCCACTGAATTCTATAATTCATGTGGGACAAGATCCACATCATACTAACCCTTGAGTTAGCTTTGGCTAATACGCCCAAGACTTAGTATGATCGGTAGGTAACGATTACCAATTACATCTCTATGCAACTCTTGTTTATAGGATCAAGATCTGCATTTATATTAAAACTCGAGTTAGCTTTGGCTAATACGTCCGAGAGTTAATATAAACGTGATTTTGACCTATCTACCAACCATTGGATAATGCCTATAGTTTAAACTCGATCCAATTGAGTTAACTAGTTACTCAATCTAATTGAGTTGTACTCACCCATGCGTTGATAAGCGGGACCAAGATTGCCCCTCCGTACCCTACCAAGATAGTATGTGTTGCTCTGCTTTGGCAGATTCAACAACTACATGCGATCGAGGTAGTGGTAGGTATCACGGCATGGTAGACATTAGAGTTGACGTGATTTAGATCTAATCTAAATGATGATGCGTATCAAATACTTGATTTAGATCTAATCTAATCGTGGGGTGCATCATGTGCACGATTTAGATTTAATCTAATCGCTAGGCACTAATTAACTACTTAATTAAACATGCATCACATACATATAAGCAATTAATTAAATTATTTTGTGATTGTGTCATGACCCTACTACGATCTTCTCAAGCCAATGAGAAGATCGGATGGTCAACCTAAGGTCAACAGCTTCTCAAGCTTCTTCCTTTGACCACCTTGTGTTGCTCGCGCCCTCCTCGTAACTCCGTCTCGTGTGGACCTTCCACCGCTTCAAAATTACATTACAATTTTGAAACTCGAGTTACATTCGAGTCTAAATCTAATTTACAACCAGAATATAAGAGAAAGGCACGACCCGCAGGTCGCAAAAATAAAATAAAATAAAATAAAATAAATACATCACGCACATCACATAACGGCACGCAGGCTGTATTATGAATTACAACACATTTCCAAATCCAATTTGGGTCGTTTGGGCCATGACTATCACAAAATTAATATATAATTCAAAATTATATATTTCTATAATTTTCTGTAATTTTTTTTATAATTTTTCAGATTTTATGAGTAAATTTTTCTCGGCGGTCCCGATTAGCGATTTCTGGCGCAATCGCGGAGCAAAACCCTTTGCGGGGTTAGGGGTAGTACCCCTACCCGCGATCTAACCATCGCGAGTTGCTCCTAAGCGATCCAAGAGCGCCTTAGCCCGCTGTCCCAAAAAATTTTGGGGCGAAACTTTGCCGTTTTGGAAAATTCTTCTCGGTAGTCGAAGCCTACAAGTGCCGAAACACTTGTGCTTCGCTTCTACGAGAAAAATACCCATAA
Source organism: Zingiber officinale (assembly GCF_018446385.1). Lineage (NCBI taxonomy): Eukaryota > Viridiplantae > Streptophyta > Magnoliopsida > Zingiberales > Zingiberaceae > Zingiber > Zingiber officinale. The sequence continues at coordinate 113,855,421 of NC_055991.1, forward strand.
AAACTCTAAAAACCATAAAATTACAGAATATCACAGAACTGAATTTTTTTCATAAAAATAAAAACTAAACTCGTACAAGCTTCGCACGTGGCTCTGATACCACTGTTGGGTTTTTCGGGCCGCGAAAACCGCATTTTCGCGTCGCGGAAACCCTGAATCACCCATGCCACTGGATCTCGTGCGAAGAATAGATTACAAAATAATTTCTTGTACGAGTTTCTACTTAGATCTACTCCTAGATCTACATGAAGAAAAGGGTTATACCTTTGAAGCGTGCCTTTCGCGTATCCCGCTCGTCCAAAATGCCGGATCTCGAGAGTATCAAGATAGATACTCCTCTAGAAGTATCCACACGGACACGTAGGTGGAGAAAAACACACAAAGAGGTGTGCTAGCACCTATGTGTGGTTTGGACAAGTTGAGGAGGAGAGGGAGAGCTAGAGGAAGAAGAAGGAATAATGAGGCTTGAATGAAAAAAATCAAATTCTCTTCCACACTAAAGTGGCCGGCCACATTAGAATGTGTAACCCCCATTCTCATTAAATGTAGCCATTAAAGAGAATGACTTTGTAACCCCCATGAGGTGGAACACTTTGATGATGTGGAGCATCATCATTGGTCCACATCTTGCCATCTCACTAATGATGTGGCAATTAGTCAAGTCAAACTTGACTCTTCCTCTTCCTCTCATGTCAAGTCAAACTTGACCAAATCTCTTCCATAGTTGATCTAATCTAACCATTTGATTCAAGCCAACTTAATATAATGAATCTAATTCATTAAATTAAGTTGATTTAATGATTCATAATCTAAATTAGACTCATTGAATACTTGAATCAACTTGAGTCCAACTCAATTAGCCCAATTTGGATTACTTTTAATCCAATTTGATTCAATGAATCTAATCCTCTTGGTTCATCATATGAACCTAATCTCCATCTAATTGTCCTTAGTGTGTGACCCTATAAGTTCTTGTAACGTTGGCAATGCCCCTAAACTCATTTAGGAGCATAAGTAATGAGCGGTATCTAGCAACACATCATTACTACCCAATGTTACAAGAATGTTGAGATCCAACATCATCTTGTGACTACTAATTGTGACTCCTCACAATATATGACAAGTGCCCTTCTATCCTAGACATCTAGATTGATCAATGTGAGATATAGACCGTGTCATCCTCTGACCAATCTAAATCTTGAACTCCAAGTAGACTCACTCGATCAAATGAGCTCAATATCCCATATTGACTCATTTGGGCATGACCATGCACTTCGTGGTCTCACTCTATCAAGAATACCGATGTCACTCCCGTCATATAGGAGGGATAGATCCCATCTACATCACTCACATCCCTTCGCATAATTCGTTACATACCCAGTAATCGCCTTTATAGTCCACCCAGTTACGAGTGACGTTTGACGAAACTAAAGTACATAACTCCTTATGTAGGGAACCATGGTGACTTCAGGTCTAAGGACTAGTAGTCATACTAATAGTCACATGAGAAAGTATATGACACTCATATAACGATCCATGATACTTTCTCATGGCGGGTCATTCAGTATACATTCTCCAATGCTTACCCATGTGTCAACTTGATATCTCTATATCCATGACTTGTGAGATCAAGTCATCGAGTTGACCTACATGCTAGTCTTATTGCATTAACATTGTCCCTGAATGTTAATACTCGACTAGGAATGATTAAGAGTAGTGTTCCCTATATCATCTCACTATCGGTTCAACTAACCGATTGATATAGGTGAGAACCGTCTACTTAAGGACGTTATTATACTTAGTTTATTGGCACCAATACAAGTAAGTATAATAACCAAAAAACTAAATGCCTTTATTTATATAGAATATGATACAACTAGTCCAAAATGTTGGTGCAATATCCTTTAGGTCAAGGTTGACTGAGTTGACCAAGCTTGAGTCTTGGTCATAGTTTAGATGTTTGACAATACATGTAGACACATGGACAATGCAGGTGCAGTTGTTCAGGTGGGGAGATACTGATCAGTGTGATTGAAGAAGAGTCAAGTAGGTCAAGGATGACCGGATACTTGACTGGGAAGACCTAACTAGGAAGTTAGGCAGAAAGAAAACCCTAGTGAGTGAAGCTAGGTGAAAGACCTAGTGAGTGAAGCTAGGCAGTATGAAAATCCTGGTGAGTGAAGCTAGGTGAAAGTCCTAGTGAGTGAAGCTAGGCAGATGAAAATCCTGGTGAGTGAAGCCAGGTGAAAGTCCTAGTGAGTGAAGCTAGGCAGATGGAAAACCCTGGTGAGTGAAGCCAGGTGAAAGTCCTAGTGAGTGAAGCTAGGTGAAAGCCCTGGTGAGTGAAGCCAGGCAAGGGCAAATCCAGATGGATCAAGAATGATCGGACATCTGGTGTTGGGAAGTCCAAGTAGGTCAAAGGATTGACTGGATACTTGGCACGAGGAAATCCAGTTGGGTCAAGGTTGACCAGACATCTGGTGGAAGTCCAAGTAGGTCAAGGGAGTGACTGGATAGTTGGCACGAAGAGAAAAGTCCAAGTGGGTCAAAGGGATTGACCGGACACTTGGTGTGGGAAGTCCTAGCAGGTCAAAGGAGTGACCAGATGCTAAGCATGATGAACCAACAGGTCAAGGTTGATCGGATGTTGGTTTGAGAGATTTGGGACTTGGTTTTGGGCAAAAACCAAGAGCTGGATCGATCAGTGGATCGATCCAGGTGATGGATCGATCAGTGGATCGATCCAGACCTTTCCCAGCGAACAGAGAGTCTCTGGATCGATTGGGACGCTACTGCTTCACGCGATAAGCGCTGGATTGATCCGTGGATCGATCCAGGCATTTTTTCCCAGAGCACAGAGGCGCTCTGGATCGATCCGTGGATCGATCCAAAGCCTCCCCGATCGATTGAGAGCAATCCAATCGATCGGGATCCGACCGTTGGCGTCGATAAAGGCCGCAGGCGCTCGATTCCTTCGGCATCGCTTCTCAGATTCATATCAGATCTTTTGCCAGCTCCTCCACAGCACTTACAAAGCTCAGATCGCTAGTTCTTGAAGGATCTTGGAAGTTCTCCAAGTCAAGAGACGGATCAAAGCCAAGAAGAGAAGCTAGGGTTAGGGTTTTGTACTCATTGTAAGCTTGTATTTCTTGTATCCTTTCCCTCTCTTCTTGTACTGAGTCTTGTAGGGCTTCTCCGCCTTTGGTAGTTACCATAAAGGAGAGTTTTATTAGTGGAGGGTGTGTGTGTTGGTGTGGATCCTTGGATTAATCACCTCTTGTGAGGTGGATACCAAGTAAACCAACCGTGTTAGCGTCGTGTGATTGTTTCTTTGTATTTCCGCTGCATATCCTTGAAGAAACAAGCAACGAGCAAGCAACGAGCAAGCAACGAGCGAGCGATGAGCTATTCACCCCCCCTCTAGCTACTTTTGGTCCTAACAAGTGGTATCAAAGCGAGGCCGCTCTTCACCGGAATCATCGCCGGAAGGGTCAAGTATAACAAGAAAAGCTAGAGGGTGAAGAAGTTGGAGCAAATTCTTCAAGTTCAAGACTTTATCAAGCTCAACTTCAAGATGCAATTCCAAGATGGACTTGGATTTGACACAAGGGTGGCTCCACCATACACTTCCACGAGTTTCGATTCTTGGAAATCAAGAATCGAAAATTTCCTTATGATGGAGATAGAGCAATGGTTTGCTCTAATGGAAGGCTTCGAGGCTCCAAGAAATTCAAAGGGCAAAGTTCTCAAGAGGAGCAAGTGGAGCCAAGAGCAAGTCCAAAGGTGCAAGGCCAATGACAAAGTGACCAAGCTCTTGGTCAATTTATTGCCAAGCACCATCCTTTGCAAAATTGGAGAATTTGAAGATGCAAAGGAACTATAGAGCAAATTGGCCAAGCTTCATGAAGAGATCCCCTCCACTGTACAAGAGCAAGAAGAATCTAGAGAGGGTGACTCTTTGGAGCAAGACCAAGAGGAGGACTCCGAGGTTGAGAGATGCTCAACCTCCGAAGAAGAGGAAATCCAAGAAGCTTCATCCTCAAGGGAATGCACCGAAGGGAACAAGGAGGGAGCATACTCCTTGTTTCATATTCAAGATGATGAAGCCTCCACCTCTAGGATTGAGGGGGAGCAATCCTTGGTGACGCCGGATCAAGAAGAAGGAGAAGCTTCTACATCCGGGTCGAGAGAAGAAGAGGAGGAAGAAGCAACTACCTCTACAAGTCAAGAAAAATCAAATGGAGGAGAATCAAGGTCCGATCAAGAGGAAGCTTCTACCTCCGGATCCAAAGGAAAAGATGTCACCCCTACACACAAAGGTATAAATGTTTCAATTAAAAATAAAAATCATATAATATGTTTTGAGTGTAGGGAAAGTGGGCACTACAAGAGCAAGTGTCCAAACTTGGCCAAGAAGAAGGGTCAAGTGACACAAAAGGGCAAGGAGAAGCCCAAGGAGACCACCCCCGGGACAAAGAAGAGCAAGGAGCACATTGTGTGCTTCTTGTGTCAACAAAAAGGGCATTACCGAAGTCAATGCCCTAAGGGGAAGAAGGTGGTCAAGGCTCATGGAGGAAGCTCAAGTCAAGGGGGAGCCTCCAAGGTAAGGAAGAAGGTAACATTTATTGAGCCTACCCCTTTACATTATGGTAAAAAGCATGATAGTTCAAATTTTTATCATTTTAATGCAATTTACCATAAGAATAGAAAGCATGAGGGTTTTAAGCAAAAGCATGTGGCCCTACATGTTAAAACTACCCAACCTAAGGTTAGGAAGGTAGATAGACACTTGGGCGGGAACACTAAGTATAATAGATACATGCCCAAGAACAAAAATGCTCATGGACCAAAACCTAAGGATTTAATGATAGAAAATCAAGTCCTGAGGTCAAGGCTTGATAAAATGGAAAAGACCCTAAAAAGGATGGAAAATATCCTAAAAGGGCAAAATGAGCATAGCCTAGGTCTAGGAGCACAAAGGTCATCTAATGGCCATAGAGGTTTGGGATACAAACCCAAGGCTAAGAAGGATGTGCCCTCTTACCATAGGGTTCCATATAGTTATGGAACCAACCCTAGGTCTAGTGGTCAAGTCAAAAATACTAGGAAGGTTATTCCTAAGAGTATTTTTGCAATAAATGTGACTAAGGCTTCTGAGAAGTCTAAGAAAGTTACAAACAAGGTCACAAGGGAGGCCATCCCTAGAGTTGACCTAGAAAATGTGACCAAGGCTTCTAAGAAGCCCAACAAGGTCACTAGGAAGGTATCTAGGGAAGTTATCCCTAGTGAGTACCTAGAGCATCCAAGGAGCACCAATAGGTGTTGGGTTCCTAGGAGCATCTTCTCTACCCCATAGATGGGTTAGAGAGTGTCAACTCCGATTAGAAGGGTAGTTAACCCAACTTTGAGGAAATTGACACTCAAGGAGCATTTTTAAGGTTGTTGTTAACCTTTGAAAATGAAATGAATTTCTATTTACTCCTTGAAAGAGTAAAATGTGCCCAATGGTGGAAAAATTGATTTTATCTTAAAATGGCATAAATTGGGAAAACCTAGAGAAATACCAAGTTGGGATTTTGGTATTCTCTTAGAAATTTTAAGGCAATCCGGGCCTTGATGTATATGATTACTCTTGTGGAAGAACGAAATATGCCAACATTTGAGGATAAGCTTAATTTCAATTGGCATAAATTAATCAAGAGAATTAGAAATGCCCATTTAGGTTTTGGCACTCTCTTGAAGCACTTTGGGCAATCTAGGGTTTAAGTTTTAGGATTAGCTAAGATTAACGATACTTAGATAGGTAATCTAGGTATTTTAGTTATGCTAAACCTTGCCATGATTGTTTGCCCATAATATGCCATGACATCATATTTTATTTTAATTTGTATTTTGCATTCATGACTTATCATGAAAAATACAAAAATACCATGTCATGCCATACATACATCATGTAGTTATAGGAATCTTTCTTTTGAAAGCTATTTTATTTTGATGTATGCCATAACATTATCATGCATTATGTTTATTTCCTTAAAAATTAAGGACATATGACATTACTTCAACAAGTGGCATTTGTTTACAACAAGTGGAATAAACAAGTGGCATTTGTTTAACAAGTGAATCAACAAGTAACATCCTTGGTGGATGTTTACCACTCCAAATGCCTAGATAGATATGCATGATCCCTAGATTAGGGCAAAACCAAACTTTACATCTCACAAAGACCTATAAGATGACTTGTATGTGTTTCAGTGCACATTAGATACAAGTGAGATGTTAGGATGATGAACAAAACTCAAGATGTTGATTTAGTGCATTCTTTTGAGTTTTAAGTTCATCAAATCACATAGTTATGTGGTTTCTCATCATTGGGAAAGCTAATGTACAAGTCATGTGCATTAAGCCCAAGGAACATGGTGGGATATTGGTTTTGAAAATGTTTTTAAAATAATTTTGGAAAACCTTGGTGAAGGCTATCTTTTGATAGTAATCACCATTGAATAGTTAGACACAAACTTGAAGAAAACACTAAAGTTCTTGCAAGTTCTCAAGTTTGTGTCAATCTTTGAAAATATGATGTATTTTCATAGAAAACTATTTTTCCATGATAAATTATACCCTAAATAATGTCTACACAAATTTTTACGAGTTTTGGAATTTTGTAGAATTTTCTAGGGGTTTCTGAAATTGGCTGAAATTGAATTTCAGCAATTTCAGACCTTCAATCGATCAGTGGATCGATTGGAGTGACTCAATCGATCAGCCGATCGATTGAGAAGGAATTTCTTGCGAGCAGAAGCTCGCTGGATCGATCAGCCGATCGATCCAAGAAGATTGAATCGATCAGTGGATCGATTCAGGAGGCAATTCCTGCGAGCAGAAGCTCACTGGATCGATCAGCTGATCGATCCAAGAAGTCTGAATCGATCAGTGGATCGATTCAGAAAGGTTCAATCGATTGGAACCCAACTCCAATCGATTTAAGTTGCTGATTTTGGCTGGGAAGGCCTGATTTCAGCATCTTTGAACCATGTTTAGTCTAGGTAACCATTCCTAACCCTTTAAAATACATTTGTATACATAAAAAGAGTGTTTTCGTGTGGAAAACAAGGATGGATTGGTTAAGGAAGGCTAAGTTGAAGTTTAGGTTGAGGTTTGTTTCAAAATTTTGAATGTTTGAACCTCAAAACTTCTCAATTTGGGTTTCCTAAAGGTTTAGGGATTCCAAGTCATTGTTGGTGCAATGACAGAAGTTACCACCATGTCTTTAGGGGGAGGGACTCTTTAAAGGCATGAAAATTATTTTTCATGAACCTTGGAAGGTGGTTAACCTTTTTTTTTTAAAGAAAATGCTCATGGATGAGCTTTTGAACTTGAAATGGGGAGTGGATATCCTCATTATTTCAAGTGGGAACTCAAGTGGTTAGCAAATGCTCAAGGTTGGGTATGTGTCTACATTGAGGGAGAAATTAAGGATAAATGAAGGGTATGGGACCTTCATTATCGTGTTGATCACAACGAGTGATGTTGTGAACAACGATGAGCAACTCTTCAGGGGGAGAGTCGTCAACAAATGGATTTGTTGATGTGTAACCAAAATTGGGGCATTGGGTTGATGTGTGCCCAAAGATGGGTTGATGTGTGCCAATAGGGGGAGAATGTGTGATTTAAGTTAGGCCTTCATTACCTATGGGGGAGGACATAGGGGGAGAATGAAGGGAACCAACATTCATACTTTGGCATGAATTGAGTTAAGGTTATGGGATTAGCTTAACTCAGAATGGTCCAAACTTAAAGGTATTGTCAAACATCAAAAAGGGGGAGATTGTTCGTGCAATATCCTTTAGGTCAAGGTTGACTGAGTTGACCAAGCTTGAGTCTTGGTCATAGTTTAGATGTTTGACAATACATGTAGACACATGGACAATGCAGGTGCAGTTGTTCAGGTGGGGAGATACTGATCAGTGTGATTGAAGAAGAGTCAAGTAGGTCAAGGATGACCGGATACTTGACTGGGAAGACCTAACTAGGAAGTTAGGCAGAAAGAAAACCCTAGTGAGTGAAGCTAGGTGAAAGACCTAGTGAGTGAAGCTAGGCAGTATGAAAATCCTGGTGAGTGAAACCAGGTGAAAGTCCTAGTGAGTGAAGCTAGGCAGATGAAAATCCTGGTGAGTGAAGCCAGGTGAAAGTCCTAGTGAGTGAAGCTAGGCAGATGGAAAACCCTGGTGAGTGAAGCCAGGTGAAAGTCCTAGTGAGTGAAGCTAGGTGAAAGCCCTGGTGAGTGAAGCCAGGCAAGGGCAAATCCAGATGGATCAAGGATGATCGGACATCTGGTGTTGGGAAGTACAAGTAGGTCAAAGGATTGACTAGATACTTGGCACGAGGAAATCCAGTTGGGTCAAGGTTGACCAGACATCTGGTGGAAGTCCAAGTAGGTCAAGGGAGTGACTGGATACTTGGCACGAAGAGAAAAGTCCAAGTGGGTCAAAGGGATTGACCGGACACTTGGTGTGGGAAGTCCTAGCAGGTCAAAGGAGTGACCAGATGCTAAGCATGATGAACCAACAGGTCAAGGTTGACCGGATGTTGGTTTGAGAGATTTGGGACTTGGTTTTGGGCAAAAACCAAGAGCTGGATCGATCAGTGGATCGATCCAGGTGATGGATCGATCAGTGGATCGATCCAGACCTTTCCCAGCGAACAGAGAGTCTCTGGATCGATCAGTGGATCGATCCAGAGGTCCCAATCGATCGGTGGATCGATTGGGACGCTGCTGCTTCGCGCGATAAGCGCTGGATCGATCCGTGGATCGATCCAGGCGTTTTTTCCCAGAGCACATAGGCGCTCTGGATCGATCCGTGGATCGATCCAAAGCCTCCCCGATCGATTGGGAGCAATCCAATCGATCGGGATCCGACCGTTGGCGTCGATAAAGGCCGCAGGCGCTCGATTCCTTCGGCATCGCTTCTCAGATTCATATCAGATCTTTCGCCAGCTCCTCCATAGCACTTACAAAGCTCAGATCGCCAGTTCTTGAAGGATCTTGGAAGTTCTCCAAGTCAAGAGGCGGATCAAAGCCAAGAAGAGAAGCTAGGGTTAGGGTTTTGTACTCATTGTAAGCTTGTATTTCTTGTATCCTTTCCCTCTCTTCTTGTACTGAGTCTTGTAGGGCTTCTCCGCCTTTGGTAGTTACCATAAAGGAGAGTTTTATTAGTGGAGGGTGTGTGTGTTGGTGTGGATCCTTGGATTGGTCACCTCTTGTGAGGTGGATACCAAGTAAACCAACCGTGATAGCGTCGTGTGATTGTTTCTTTGTATTTCCGCTACATATCCTTGAAGAAACAAGCAACGAGCAAGCAACGAGCAAGCAACGAGCGAGCGACGAGCTATTCACCCCCCCTCTATCTACTTTTGGTCCTAAGACAAAATACAATCATCAAATGATTGGCTCTAGGGCTCTAGCTAACAAAAGCAACATTCGGTAATGAACCAAACATATCTTTGGCATCTAAGGCTTGGTCATATTAACGTGAGAAGGATTCAAAGGTTAATAGCCGATGGACTTTTGGATTCATTGGTGGTGGAAAACTTTCCAATCTACGAATCTTGTTTGGAAGGAAAAATGACCAAGAGACCTTTAAAGGCTAAGGGGTATAGAGCTAAAGATATGCTGGAATTGGTCCATTCTGATTTGTGTGGACCTATGACTATCCAAGCAAGAGGTGGTTTCAAATATTTTATCTCTTTTATAGACGACTATTCTAGATACGGGTACATTTACTTGATGCGCCGCAAGTCTGAGTGCTTTGATAAGTTTAAAGAGTACAAGGCTGATGTGGAGAAACATCATGGTAAAAGTATCAAGATACTATGGTCTGATCGTGGTGGCGAATACCTCTTAGGAGAGTTTAGGAGTTACTTATCAGAGGCCGGGATTCAATCCCAACTGTTTGCACCTGGTACATTCCAACAGAATGGTGTGACAAAATGAAGGAATAGGACTCTTATGGAAATGGTTAGATCGATAATGAGTTATTCATAATTACCAAATTCGTTTTGGGGATATGCTCTGGAAACGACAGTGTATATTTTGAACTTGGTACCTTCTAAGTCAGTACCCTCTACTCCCACATAATTATGGATTGAGCGTAAGCCTAGTCTGAAACATATTCAGATTTGAGGTAGTCCAGCACATGTGCTGAAGGAAGACACTAATAAGTTGGAATCACATATAAAAGTTCGCTTGTTTGTGGGTTATCCTAAAGGAACGAAAGGTGGTTTATTTTATAGTCCTAAAGATCAGAAGGTCATTGTTAGCACCAATGCCCAATTTTTAGAAGAGGACTATGTAATGAACCACAAGCCCATGAGTAAAATTGTTCTTGAGGAAATAAGAGAAGACATGTCTACTTTAGTACCAATGGTACAAGATGAGATACCACAAGAAATTGTAACACATGTCACAAATGATGTACAACTACAAGTAGTGCCTCATCGTAGTGGAAGGGTTATTAGGCAACCTGATAGATTCATATTTTTGGGAGAGTCTTCAGATTTGATCCTTGGTGAACATGAACCTAATCCCTGAACATATGATGAATCACTCCAAGATAAAGATGCAGCATCTTGACAAAGTGCAATGAACTCTGAAATAGAATCTATATATTCTAATCATGTCTGAGAGCTTGTAGAACCACCAAATGGTGTAAAAGTCATTGGATGTAAATGAGTCTACAAAAGAAAAGAGGGACAGACGGGAAGGTGGAAATCTTCAAAGCAAGGCTTGTTGCAAAAGGGTATACTTAGAAAGGGAGAATCAATTATGAGGAAACTGTTGGATCGAGAAGCGCTAGAGGGGGGGGTGAATAACGCTCGTGGCTTTCACTCATTTCGGATTCGTAAAAATGTTTGATTTAAAACTAATCGAGATAATGTAGCGGAAATAAAAATAAACACAGAAAGACACAGGGTATTTACTTTGTTCGGAGCCTGTGTCGACTCCTACTCCAAATCCCACGTTTGTTGAACGTTTACTGCGGGCAACAACTATAATCTCGAAAATGTGTTACAAATTAAGTACAATAAAAGCTATTAAATTTACCAACAACAAGAGAAATAGTAGATGTAGAGCTCCGGGTTATCGGCGTCAAGTCATAGCTTCGTCGGAATGTCTTGTTAGCAGCTTGTTGCACGAAGGTTACTTGGAAGGTGATATCTTTGAAGTGCTGCTCGAGACTGCTTAAATAAGCTGTTGGAGGCGCCTCCAATGCCTCATGGAGGCGCCTCAAACATGAGGTTTTATTCTGCAATATCTGCTGCCGATGAGCTCTCGCCGCTGCTTCTTAGATAACAAGGAATCTTAACTTTGAATCCCTTTTGCCATTATCAAAACTAAGATTCGATCGTCAGATGCTTCCCGCACCAACAGAAACCTTTTCACCGGTAGCCATGCTTAAGTCTATCTGGACTCTTTTATCTATTGCCACCCATATGGATTATGAGATTTGGCAAATGGATGTCAAGACAGCTTTCCTTAATGGAAGTCTTAAAGAAAACATCCATATGAAGCAACCAGAGGGATTTATTGCAAAGGGTAAAGAGTATCTTGTTTGTAAGCTCAATTGGTCCATTTATGGACTGAAGCAAGCTTCAAGATCTTGGAATATCCTGTTTGATGAAGTAATCCAGTCTTATGGATTCATTTAGTGTCCGGATGAGTCTTGTGTATACAAAAAAAGTGACGAAAATGTGATGGTATTTCTTGTACTATACGTAGATAACATTTTGCTAATTGGCAACAATGTCAAAGTGTTGTCAGACGTTAGGGTATGGTTGTCCAAGCAATTTGATATGAAGGATTTGGGAGAATGTGGACATATTCTTGGGATCAAAGTAATAAGGGATCGTAAGAAAAGGATGTTGTGCTTATCCCAAGCTTCATACATCGATACTATCCTAGCTCGTTTTAGCCTGCAAAACTCCAAGAAAGACTTTCTACCTTTTCGGCATGAAGTACCTTTATCTAAAGAGATGTCTCCTAAGATATCAAAAGAGATAGAGGACATGAAGGCAGTTTCTTATACTTCAGCTGTAGGAAGCCTAATGTATGTGATGCTATATATGAGACCAGATATCTGTTTTGCAGTGAGCATGGTTAGCAGATATCAAAATAACCCAGGACAAGGACATTGGACTGCCGTAAATCATATATTGAAGTACCTGAAAAGGACTAGAGATTATATGCTAGTTTACCTGACAGATTATTTGTTTCTTGTAGGTTACACGGATTCTGACTTTCAATCAGATAGGGACAATAATAAGTCAACCTCGGGGTATGTGTTTACTTTGGGTGGTGGAGTCATAGCATGGAGGAGTGTTAAGCAGAAATGCGTTTCGAACTCTACTATGGAAGCTGAGTATGTGGCAGCCTCTGAGGCAGCTAAAGAAGTTGTATGACTCAGAAACTTTTTGATGGACTTATATGTGATTCCTGGTTTGCCCAAAATTATCACAATTTATTGTGATAATAGTGGTGCAGTAGCAAACTCGAAGGAACCACGAGCCCATAAGGCAAATAAACACATTGAGCGCAAGTACCACCTGATACGAGACATCGTGAAACAAGGATAAGTTGTTGTCGCCAAGATTGCATCAGAAGATAACCTGGTAGATCGTTTCACTAAGGCCCTTCCGGCGAGAGCTTTTGATGGGCATGTTGAGGGGATGAGAATCAGATGTATGACAGCATATATGGCATTATAGTCTTTTAGTATAAGTGGGAGATTGTTAGGATGCACACTAAAAGCCTAGCTTTTTGTATGAACATTTATTTTAAAATGAGAAACACATTGGTCAAATGTCTACATTTAGTTAAATGCAGTTGTTCATTTAATTTATATTGTAGATAACATGGTGTCTGGTGTCACACAGAAGATCATGTTATCAGTTCCTTATAAATTATAAATAGTAGCTCACGACCAAAATGGATAGAGACAAATCATTGGAACGGTCGTAGTGTAATTTGGTATTAGTTTATCTTGACTATAAAATTACACAAGTACACTATGAGTGTATTGAGCAGGACCATTTGAGGTTGTTCTTTTTATACTGACTGCATAAAAGAACAGAACCTCTGTTATTATGGATGTACGTACTCTTAATCCCGATATAATAACAAGCGCATATACTTAGTATTTATTTCTTTAATTTATCAATGGGTAAGATTTATTCAATTAAATCAATATGCCCGATAAGTTGGGAAATAATATTATTTATATGGGGTGTTGTTGATTATAGAAGGAAACTGTGTCCTAGTTATCTAGGTTGATGATGTACCCTTGAGGAGCTCATAAGGATTGCCATGTAAACCCTGCAGGTCGACTTAGTCGGACATGACAATGAAGTTGAGTGGTACTACTCTTGGAGCTAGATATTAATTGAGTTGTCAGTAACTCATTTAATTAATGGACATTCGATATCTTAAACACAGGGAGATTAATGCACTCATGATAAGGAGCTCATACTGTAATATGAGATTAGTGCGGTAGTTCAATAATAACTCTTTAGTGATATGAGTTATTATTGATGAACTTGAGTTGCAAGCTCATTAGGAGGCCAAAACCAATTCCTCCTCTAGGTCCCTATTGTAGCCTCTTATTAAAAGCCTTTTTATCCACCCAAGCCCAGCTTCTTATCCAAGCTTAGGGGCCGGCCACATCCTTGCTTGGTGCCCAAGCAAGGGGGCCGACCAAGCCCATCTTGATGTCCAAGATGTGGCCGGCCAAGCCTTGCTTGGTGCCCAAGCAAGGGGCCGGCCACTAAAGAGAAAAAAAATTTAAATTTTGTTAAAATTTTTCCTTTTATATCCATCTACAAAGGGATTTAAAAGAGGGATTTTAATTTTAAAATCTTTCCTTTTTTGAAGCCATCCACATGGTTTTAAAAGAGAGTTTTAAATTTTAAAATATTTCCTTTTATAGCTATCTACAAAGGATTAAAAGTGAGATTTTAATTTTGTTAAAATATTTCCTTTTTTGTAGTTATATATAATGTTTAAAAAGAGAGATTTTAATTTTGATAAAACTTTCCTTTTTTATAACCATGATTTAAAAGAGAAGTTTTAAATTTAAAAAATTTATTTTATAACCATCACAATAGGAAATTTAAAAGAGGGAGATTTTAATTATTATTAAAATTTCATTTTTTGCCATGACCAACGATTATAAAAGAGAGGTAGAGGGTGCCTTATGGGAATAACATATCTCTCTAAGCCCTCTCTTTTTTCCTTGGTGCTCGGCCCCTCTCTCTTTCTCTTCTCTTTTTGCTTTCTTCCCTTAAGGCCGCGGCACATCAAGCTCCATCTTCTTGTGGCCGGTTTGCTTGGAGGGGAAGAAGAAGAGAAGGAAGTTTCCTATTTTGGCATTCCTTGGGTGACCGAAACTTGTAGGCAAAGAAGAAGGTTCGGGTGGATTTCATCTTGGTAGATCGTCGCCCACACGACGTCCAAGAGGAGGAGAGGAATACAACAGAAGATCAAGAGGTCTTTAAGCTACAAAGAAAGGTATAACTAATTATTTGTTTTCGCTGCATAATTAGTTTGTGTTCTTTTTATGGATCCTGAAATACAAACACAAGAGGCTATCGATTTTGTGTGTCGATTGTGGTCTCTATAGTTAAACCTAGAGTTTACTGTAAGGAGTTTAAATATTCAATTTCTTTGAAAGATTTTGTCTAGGAAGTTATGGATGATCCCATACCCAAGAAGGCCGAGTGTCTCGCTATGTTTAACTTGGAAGCCAATATTTGAAATAGATATTTAATCAACTTTTGTAAATTGGTTTAATTTTAAAGAACACGTGAGTTAAATTTGGATTAATAATGTTAAGCTTCATTTGTGTAAAATACCTGAAAAATGGCGAATAAAGATAAGGGAATTTTCTAGAATTTTTGAAAATTTTTCGGAGCTCGTATGAACGAGTTTACGGGGATAAAAACAGGGTCCCAGGAAGGCCTGTTTAGGCTACCCATTTAAGTGAGGGAAAGTTTAATTTCTAAAATTCTTTTACGTTTTCTTATTTAGTTTTCTTATTTCTTTTTCTTATTTTCTTCCGCCTCCTCCCCCGCGTGCTCGACGCCGCGGCCGACTCCTCCTTTGGCCTAACCGCCGCCGCGGGCAGTTTCTTCTTCCTTTTCTTTTATTTCTTTCCCCTAAGCCCCGACGTCGTGCCTTATTTCCTCTGCGCCGGATCTTTCCTCTTCCTTGCGTGCCTAGCCGACATTTTTCTTCCCTCTGTGCTGCCACCGAACTCAACAACCGACGACGACTTCACTGCCGGCGTCGCCCGATTGTTGACCGCTCGTTTCTCCTCTCTTCTTCGACCATCTCCGCACGGACGCACCTCGGCAGAGCACCCCCTTCACTGATCTCTCTGTCAGTTTGATCACGCTGGCACCGTGTGTTCATTTTGCTGTGCCCTAGAATCCCTCGTGGTGCTGGATCCGAACCCTAACTCCTCTGGGTTGGAGTTGTGGTCAGCCTACCCTACTGGTCATTTTTCCTACTGCGCCACCAGCTGCCTTCTTCCTGCTTCACCACCAACTGCCGACAGAGAGAAAAACAAGGGCTATCGAGTTGGGTAAGGCAAATAAAGAGGTGTTTGGATTTTGGATGTTGGAGTTGGATCATGTGTTAATTGTTTTTGGATTCCGGCAACAAGGTTTTCAGCCGTGTCAATTGGAAATTCTTTGACCTTGGATTAAAAAGTGATACATCCAGATTTAGGTGAGTTTAGAGGTGATTCCATTCTACATTGAATTTCATTAATAGTAATGGATAGTACCAGTTGATTAGTTGATATTAGATTGATAAATGAGTTTGTTGTATTCCATTTGGATAAGTTAATTGATGATCCAATTAGGGTTTATAAATTGGGTTTGTATTTATGTTAGATTTCAGGGATTCGATTTAGCTAATTAATTTGTATATCATTAGCTAAATCTGTATGTCGTATTGATACAGGACTTTGACGCGAGACGAGTATCTCGATGTCGGATTTGGACATTCCTATTGGAGGCGGGTACTTTTGACTTTATGTCTTTGATATGCATAGTAGTGAATTTAACAAGTAGCAATAATTATGTTCTCTTATTTGTTTCGGTTAATCACTACCCGATACGCGTTACATGATTGATTGATTGCTTGTTTTGCATCTCATGTATTTCTTACCCACTTATACATGCTTATAGGGGTAGTGATATACCATACTTCACCATGTTCAGGACCTAGGTTTTATACCTTCTGTGTACCTTTGATTTGATTCGTTGACCTATGGTGCACTTTTATATATATATAGATTACTTCAGGATATTTTGTGGTTAGTACCATGCACCATTTGCATGATTGCATGCTGTGCGATAGTCCGCTCCATTATTGTTAAGCACATCGCCAGTTACATGGATCTGCACACACCACCACTCATGGGTTAGTGGTCGATTCAGGCAGTGTGTGTTGCAGCAGGGACTTTGTTTGGCTTCGTTGGTCCGCTCATGGGTAGCGTGATGCAACGTGTTAGCCGGCAGAGATTCCTCCCCGTCATCGTGTACCGGGAGTTGAGAGCATTGCGCTCCCCCATTTATGATTTGGGGTAGGAGGATAGGTGTACTCCAACAGCATCCCGTCCACTCGGTCACTCATCAGGAGCAGTTACGACAGAGTGCACGGTTGTCACAGCCCTACCCACTCGACCTCACTATTGTGTGTGAGATGATTCACTGGCGTCAGGGGTGACCAGGACGCATCATTGGCATCATATGCATGATGGATTTATTGCTTGTGTTTGTGTTTGCTGCATTTATATGCTGCATATTGTTTGGATGCCTATGTTTGACATGCATACAGGATTCCTATGCCACTCGGACTGTTTGTCCTTATACCCAGGTCCTGGTTAGTACAGTTTTTCTCCTGTTTACTTCAGTTGCATTTCATCCTTTTATATCAGGAGACTGTACGCATGATTAGTGCTAGATGTTATTTCCCTACTTTGCATATCAGTTGTACCTGCTGAGTGTTGGACTTACCCCGCCTCCATTGTTGTTATTTTTCAGGTTGATGCTGTCAGGAGAGAGTTCCAGTTACTAGTCCCTGCAGATCTCAAAGATATTGTTGGTCTTTTGGTTTTCTTACTTAGATTATGCTAAACTTGTTCTGGTTGATGGTATAGACATTGTAAGGATTTTTTGATGTCGATGGATTTTTATTCGATATGTTTTACTATATGCCTGCCTGGACGGCATAAGAGGTGAGTGTGTCGGATTTGTGTTTTATGGGTGTAGTGGAGTAGGGTTGGTTTCGAGTCGTGGTATTACTGTTTTGTTTACTTATATATATAAACTGCGTAGATGTTTGTGTGGTTATATTTTATTATTGTTTTTATTCCAGCCGCATGTGGCTGAGGTATATGAGGATGTAGAAAAGTTTCAGATTGTCCGTCGTACAGGGGAGATGCTGCCGAAATTTATTCAGACAGGGACTCCTCCAGGGCATGACAATTTATTTGGTATCATAGCGCGGTTTTACGATCTTTGTTTTCATATTTTGGCTATTTGGAATAACCTGATACCAATTTATTGGTATCAGAGCGGGTTATGATACCTGCTTTTGGTGTTCTGGATATTTGGATATCTATTACGGTTTGTACGGATTTTCGTTATGGTTATATTTGGACTTCCGTTTCGGATTTATATGGATTTCCGGCGATTTTTTCGTTCGGAATTTTGAGGTCAAATTGGGGACTGGACAGCGACGGAACATCTCCAAACGGAAAATAGGTATAATGTTATTTTATGATTGTTATACTGGTAATGATATCTGTGATATAACTTAACAGATATGAGGAGGTCTACGCGTATTGCGGCGAAACGTGGTGCTGGACGACCACGTACAAGGACCATAGGATCTCTGGATATGCCAGAGATGCCTACTGTTGATGAGCCTGTCAGTCAGGGACGGACTTAGCATACTGCGGGCGCGTCGGGCTCTCAGACCCCGACGGCTCCTATAGAGGTACCTACCTCGGTTATGCCGAGTGTACCTATCCCTACTATAGTCCCGGTAGCATCAGGGATACCATTGGCGTTCTCGATATCTGCTCCAGCGCAGCCTACGGCGTACTCGGCACCACCGCCACCTGGACCTACAGTGTACCCGACATCAGTGGCATCTGTGCCCCAGTGCCTACAGTAGCAGCAGTTGCTCCACATCTGGTACCATTACCTACCGTACCTCTAGCTGCGGCCACCTATGTTCACCCTACAGTACCACCGACGACTTATGCTCCAGTTTATTCAGCAGCATCGGGAGTACCTCCTCCAGTTTATTCCGCGGTACCACTTGTAGCACCAGTTCCAGTGGTTCCGCCAGTTCCTGCAGCCGTCCCGACACAGCTCACTGACATTGTCACAGTACGAGCTAGGATTCCAGCATTGGCTAAGTCGATGAAGACTCGATTCACTCTCTTCCGAGGAGACCTCGATCCGGGTATGGCCCTGTCATGGATAGAGACTATGGAGCAGGTGGACTTAGTTTTGTTAGGACCGAAAAGTAGCTAGAGGGGGGGGGGGTGAATAGCTCGTCGCGTGCCCGGTGTTCGGCGTTTCTTGTTTCTTCGAAGATGCGCAGCAAAAAATACAGAAATAAATCACACAACGCTAACACGGTTGGTTTACTTGGTATCCACCTCACAAGAGGTGACTAGTCCAAGGATCCACACCAACACACACACCCTCCACTAATAAAACTCTCCTTTATGGTAACTACCAAATGCGGAGAAGCCCTATAAGACTCAATACAAGAAGAAGAAAGGGTAGTAAAGAAATACAAGCTTACAAGCTTACAATGAGTGCACAAACCCTAACCCTAGTTTCTTCTTCTTGCTTTGATCCGCCTCTTGACTTGGAAGAGCCTCCAATAACCTTCAAGAACTGGCGATCTCGAGCTTGAGAAGAGCTGTGTAGGAGCTGGTGAAGATCTGAAATGAATCTGTGAAGAGATGTCGCAGCCATCGCACGCCTGCAGCTCAAATACGACGCAACGGTCGATCCCGATCGATTCGAAAACTCCCAATCGATCGGGGAGGCTTTGGATCGATCCAGAGCGACTCTGTGCTCTGGAGAAAACGCCTGGATCGATCCACGGATCGATCCAGCGATTATCGCGCGAACCAGCAGCGTCTCAATCGATCCACTGACCGATTGGGACCTCTGGATCGATCCACTAATCGATCCAGAGGCTCTCTGTTCGCTGGGAAAGGCCTGGATCGATCCACTGATCGATCCAGCTCTTGGTGTTTGCCCAAAACCAAGTCCTAAGCCTCTCAAACCAAAATCCAGTCAACCTTGACCTATTGGTACATCATTCCTAGCATCTGGTCACTCCTTTGACCTGCTAGGACTTCCCACCAAGTGTCCGGTCAATCCCTTTGACCCACTTGGACTTTTCTCTCTGTGCCAAGTATCCGGTCACTCCCTTGACCTACTTGGACTTCCACCAGATGTCTGGTCAAGCTTGACCCATCTGGATTTCCTCATGCCTGGCTTCACTCACCAGGACTTCCATTCTGCCTAGCTTCACTCACTAGGACTTTCACCCGGCTTCACTCACCAGGATTTCCTTCTGCCTAGCTTCACTCACTAGGCCTTTCACATGGCTTCACTCACCAGGATTTTCTTCTGCCTAGGTTCACTCACTAGGTCTTTCCTTCTGCCTAACATCCCAGTTAGGACTTCCCAGTCAAGTATCCGGTCATCCTTGACCTACTTGACTCTTCTTCAATCAACCTTGCATTGTCAAACATCGAAACCCAAACCAAGACTCAAGCTTGGTCAACCAGGTCAACCTTGACCTGAGGGATGTTGCACCAACAATATCCCCCTTTTTGATGTTTGACAATACCAACACTATCACTTACAATACCCCATGTAAGTTAGGAAATTAGGCTAATCCCATAGCCTAAACCTTTTTCATGCCACTAGGTAATGAATACATAAGTTAAGCCCTTCATTCTCCCCCTAAGAGGGAAAACTCCCTCTAGGTAATAAAAGCCTAACTTACTCCCTTTCATTCTCCCCCTATTGGCACACATCAAACCATGCCCCATTTTTGGGCATACATCAACAAATTCACTTGTTGAAAACTCTCCCCCTGAAGAGTTGCTCATCGTTGTTCACAACTTCACTCGTTGTGATCAACACGATAATGAAGGTCCCATACCCTCCATTATCCTTAACCCTACATTCTCCCCCAATGTAGGCAAATGCCCATCCTTGAGCATTTTCCACTTGAAACCACTTGAACAATGAGGATATCCACTCCCCATTAAAGTTCAAACGCTCAACCTTGAGCATGTTCTTAACGAAAGTTTAACCACCTTCCAAGGTTCATGAAAAAATAATGTTTCATGTCTTTAAAGAGTCCCTTCCCCTAAAGACATGGTGGTAACTTCTGTCATTGCACCAACAATGACTTAGAATCCCCAAAACTTTAGGAAACCCAAATTTAGAAGTTTTGAGGTTCAAATATTCAAAATTTGAAACAAACCTCAACCTAAACTTCAACTTAGTCTTCCTTAACCAATTCATCCTTGTTTTCTACACGAAAACACCCGTTTTATGTATATAAATGTATTTTCAGGGGTTTGGAATGGTTACTTAGACTAAAATAGGTTCAAAATGCTGAAAATAAGCTTTCCCAGCCAAAATCAGCGTCCTGGATCGATTGGAGTTGGGTTCCAATCGATTCAACCTATTTGAATCGATCCACTGATCGATTCAGGATGGGTGGATCGATCGGATGATCAATCCAGCGAGCTTCTACTCGCAAGAATGGCCTTCTGAATCGATCCACTGATCGATTCAGACACTCTAATCGATCCATGGATCGATCGGAGCTCTGATAGTTGCTGAATTTCAAATTCAACCAACTTCAGAAACCCCTAGAAAATTCTATAAAAATCCAAAAATCATGAAATTTTGTGTAAGCATTATTTAGGGCATACTTTATCATGGAAAAATAGTTTTCTATGAAAATACATCATATTTTCAAAGATTGACACAAACTTGAGAACTAGCAAAAACTTTAGTGTTTTCTTCAAGTTTGTGTCTAACTATTCAATGGTGATTACTATCAAAAGATAGCCTTCACCAAGGTTTTCCAAAACTATTTTAAAAACCTTTTCAAAACCAGTATCCCACCATGTTCCTTGGGCTTAATGCACATGACTTGTACAATAGCTTTCCCAATGATGGGAAAACACATAACTATGTGTTTTGATGAACTTAAAACTCAAAGAAATGCACTAAATCAACATGTTGAGTTTTGTTCATCATCCTAACATCTCACTTGTATCTATTGTGGACAAAACACATACAAGTCATCTTATAGGTCTTTGTGAGATGTAAAATTTGGTTTTGCCCTATTCTAGGGATCATGCATATCTATCTAGGCATTTTAGAGATATTAGACATCCACCTAGGATGTCACTTGTTAATAAGTGTTGTTAAATGCCATTTGTCCTTAATTACAAGGAATTAAACTTAATGCATGATTATGTTATGGCATACATCAAAAGGAAATAATTTTCAAAAGAAAATATCCTATAACTACATGATGTATGAATGTCATGACATGGCATTTTTGGATTTTTCATAATAAAACATGAATGCAAAAAGAGACATGATGTCATGGCATATGATGGGCAAACAATCATGGCAAGGTTTAGCATAAATAAGATATACCTAGATTTCCTATCTAAGTATCCTTAACCACTTAGCTATTTCCACTTGTTTTAACTTAAAACGTTAAACCTAGATTGCCCTAAATGCTTCAAAGAAGTGCCAAAACCTAAATTGACATTTTTTATTTCTCTTGATTTGTTTATGCCACTTAAAAGTTAAGCATATCCTCAAATGTTGGCATATTCCATTTTTCCTCAAGAGTAAACACGTAAATCAAGGCCCGGATTGCCTTAAATTTTTAAGAGAATACCAAAATCCCAACTTGGTACTTCTCTAGGTTTTCTCAATTTATGCCATTTAAGATAAAATCAATTTTTCACCATTAGGCACATTTTACTCTTTCAAAGAGTGAATAATAATTCCATTTCATTTTTAAAGGTTAACAAAAACCTTGAAAATGTTCCTTGAGTGTCAATTTCTTCAAAGTTAGATTAACTACCCTTCTTCTTAGAGTTGACACTCTCTAACCCATCTATGGGGTAGAGAAGATGCTCCTAGGAACCCAACACCTATTGGTGCTCCTTGGATGCTCTAGGTACTCACTAGGGATAACTTCCCTAGATACCTTCCTAGTGACCTTGTTGGGCTTCTTAGAAGCCTTGGTCACATTTCCTAGGTCAACTCTAGGGATAGCCTCCCTTGTGACCTTGTTAGTGACTTTCTTAGATTTCTTAGAAGTCTTAGTCACTTTGGTTGCAAAGATACTTCTAGGGATATCTTCCCTTGTATTTTTGGCTTGCCCACTAGACTTAGGGCTTGTTCCATAACTATATGGAACCCTATGATAACTAGGCACATCCTTTTTGGCTTTGGGTTTGTATTCCAAACCTCTATGTCCATTGGATGGCTTTTGTACCCCTAGACCTAGGCTATGCTCATTTTGCCCTTTTAGGATATTTTTCATCCTTTTTAGGGTCTTTTCCATTTTATCAAGCCTTGACCTCAAGACTTGATTTTCTATCACTAAGTCCTTAGTCTTTGGTTTTCCATTAAATTTATGAGCATTTTTATTTTTAGGCTTGTAGCTAAAATCCTTAGAGTTTTTGCCGAGACTTTTACCTACATTCCTAGCTCTAGGTGTGTGGTTTTAGCATGAAAGGCTATATGTTTTTCCTTAACGCTATCATGCTTCCTATTTTCATGGTAAATAGCATTAAAATGATATAAGTTAGAACTATCATGCTTTTTACCATAATTTAAAGGGGTAGGCTCAATAAAAGTTACCTTCCTTTTTACCTTAGAGGCTCCCCCTTGACTTGAGCTTCCTCCTTGAGCCTTGACCATCTTCTTCCCCTTGGGGCATTGACTCCGGTAATGCCCCTTTTGATTGCAAGAGAAACACACAATGTGCTCCTTGCTCTTCTTTGTTCCGGGGATGGTCTCCTTGGGCTTCACCTTCCCCTTGTGTGCCACTTGGCCATTCTTCTTGGCCAATTTAGGACACTTGCTCTTGTAGTGCCCATGTTCCCTACATTCAAAGCATATAATATGATTTTTATTATTAATTGAAATATTTATACCTTTGCTTGTAGGGGTGGCATCTTTTCCTTTGGATCCGGAGGTGGAAGCTTCCTCTTGATCGGACCTTGATTCCCCTCCATTTGATTTTTCTTGACTTGTGGAGGTAGAATCTTCTTCCTCCTCTTCGTCTCTTGACCTGGATGTAGAGGCTTCTCCTTCTTCTTGATCCGGCATCACCAAGGATCGCTCCCCCTCAATCCTAGAGGTGGAGGCTTCATCATCTTGAATATGAAACCAGGAGTATGCTCCCTCCTTGTTCCCTTCGATGCATTCCCTTGAGGATGAAGCTTCTTCTTGGACTTCTTCTTCGGAGGTTGAGCATCTCTCAACCTCGGAGTCCTCCTCTTGGTCTTGCTCCAAAGAGTCACCCTCTCTGGATACTTCTTGCTCTTGTACAGTGGAGGGGATCTCTTCATGAAGCTTGGCCAATTTACTCCATAATTCCTTTGCATCTTCAAATTCTCCAATTTTGCAAAGGATGGTGCTTGGCAATAAATTGACCAAAAGCTTGGTCACTTTGTCATTGGCCTCGCACCTTTGGACTTGCTCTTGGCTCCACTTGCTCCTCTTGAGAACTTTGCCCTTTGAGTTTGTTGGAGTCTTGAAGCCTTCCATAAGAGCAAACCATTGCTCTATCTCCATCATAAGAAAATTTTCGATTCTTGATTTCCAAGAATCGAAGCTCGTGGAAGTGTATGGTGGAGCCACCCTCGTGTCGAATCCGAGTCCATCTCGGAATTCCATTGTAGAAGTTTGAGCTTTTGAATTTCTTTGACTTTGACAATTTTGCTTTAACTTCTTCACCCTCTAGCTCTTCTTGTTATGCTTGACCCTTTCGGCGATGATTCCGGTGAAGAGCGGCCTCGCTCTGATACCACTTGTTAGGACCGAAAAGTAGCTAGAGGGGGGGGGGGGGGGGGAATAGCTCGTCGCGTGCCCGGTGTTCGGCGTTGCTTGTTTCTTCGAAGATGTGCAGCGGAAAATACAGAAACAAATCACACAACGCTAACACGGTTGGTTTACTTGGTATCCACCTCACAAGAGGTGACTAGTCCAAGGATCCACACCAACACACACACCCTCCACTAATAAAACTCTCCTTTATGGTAACTACCAAAGGCGGAGAAGCCCTACAAGACTCAATACAAGAAGAAGAAAGGGTAGTAAAGAAATACAAGCTTACAAGCTTACAATGAGTGCACAAACCCTAACCCTAGTTTCTTCTTCTTGCTTTGATCCGCCTCTTGACTTGGAAGAGCCTCCAAGAACCTTCAAGAACTGGCGATCTCGAGCTTGAGAAGAGCTGTGTAGGAGCTGGTGAAGATCTGAAATGAATCTGTGAAGAGATGCCGCAGCCATCGCACGCCTGCAGCTCAAATGCGACGCAACGGTCAGATCCTGATCGATTCGAAAACTCCCAATCGATCAGGGAGGCTTTGGATCGATCCATGGATCGATCCAGAGCGCCTCTGTGCTCTGGAGAAAACGCCAGGATCCATCCACGGATCGATCCAGCGCTTATCGCGCGAACCAGCAGCGTCTCAATCGATCCACTGATCGATTGGGACCTCTGGATCGATCCACTAATCGATCCATAGGCTCTCTGTTCGCTGGGAAAGGCCTGGATCGATCCACTGATCGATCCAGCTCTTGGTTTTTGCCCAAAACCAAGTCCTAAGCCTCTCAAACGAACATCCGGTCAACCTTGACCTATTGGTACATCATGCCTAGCATCTGGTCACTCCTTTGACCTGCTAGGACTTCCCACCAAGTGTCCGGTCAATCCCTTTGACCCACTTGGACTTTTCTCTTTGTGCCAAGTATCCGGTCACTCCCTTGACCTACTTGGACTTCTACCAGATGTCTGGTCAAGCTTGACCCATCTGGATTTCCTCATGCCTGGCTTCACTCACCAGGACTTCCATTCTGCCTAGCTTCACTCACTAGGACTTTCACCCAGCTTCACTCACCAGGATTTCCTTCTGCCTAGCTTCACTCACCAGGATTTCCTTCTGCCTAGCTTCACTCACTAGGCCTTTCACCTGGCTTCACTCACCAGGATTTCCTTCTACCTAGCTTCACTCACTAGGTCTTTCCTTCTGACTAACATCCCAGTTAGGACTTCCCAGTCAAGTATCCGGTCATCCTTGACCTACTTGACTCTTCTTCAATCAACCTTGCATTGTCAAACATCGAAACCCAAACCAAGACTCAAGCTTGGTCAACCAGGTCAACCTTGACCTGAGGGATGTTGCACCAACAAGTTTGACCTGATAATAAGGTTGAGTGGTACTACTCTTGGAGCTAGATCTTAATTAAGTAAGTTGTCAGTAACTCATTTAATTAACGGACATACGATATCTTAAACACAGGGAGATTAACACACTCATGATAAGAAGGAGCTCATATTGTAATATGGGATTGGTGCAGTAGTTCAATAATAACTCTTTAGTGGTATGAGTTATTATTGATGAACTTAAGTTGGGTGTTTGGGTCGAACACAGGAAGCTCAAGTTTATCAGGAGGCCAAAATCAATTCCTCCTCTCGGTCCCTGTTGTAGCCTCTATAAAGTCTCGGATTTACCCATCTTGGTTTTGCTTCCCACCCAAGAAAGGGGCCAGCCACATCCTTGCTTGGTGCCCAAGTAAGGGGTCGGCCAAGCCTTGCTTCCTACCCAAGAAAGGGGCCGGCTAAGCCTTGCTTGGTGCCCAAGCAAGGGGCCGGCCAAACCAAAAGAAAAAGAAAAAACAAAGGAAAAGGAAGAGAAAAGAAAAGAAAGAAAGAAAAAAAAGGGAGAGATTTTTTCTCAACATAATTAGAGATTTTTCTAAAAAAATTACGTTGATTCTTTCTTAGAAATTTTATAAAAAAAATTATATTAATTCTTTCCTAAGAAATTTTTCTAAAAATGATTATGTTAATTATTTCTTAGAGATTTTTCTAAATAGAATTATGTTGATTCTTTCTTAGAAATTTTCTAAAAAGAATTATATTAATTCTTTCTTAAGAATTTTTTCTAAAAGGAATTATGTTAATTCTTTTTTAGAGATTTTTTCTAAATAAAAATCTATTACTATTTCTCCTTTTTTTTATCTGGTGTAGAAGGTTATAAAAGAGGAGGAGGCCATGTCACCATAATCATCCAATCTCTTTTGAGTTGTTTCCCCTTGCTTGTGGTCGACACCTCATCTTTTCTTTTCTCTCCTCTAGGGTCGGCGCCCTACTTCTTTTCTTCTTCCCTTTTCTTCCCTCTAGGGCCAGCGCCCCATCTTCTCTTGGTGGCCAGAACTTGGAGGAAAAGAAAACGAAAAGACGAAGCGCCTTGGTGGCCAGCGGTTTGGAGGAGAAGAAGAAGAAGGAGGCGTTCCTTTCTTTGCATCTTTTGGTGATAAGCGGCTAGGAAACAAAAGAGGGTTCGGGTGTTTTGTCTTGGTAGATCGTTGCCCACACGACGTCCAAGAAGAGGAGAGGAATACGACAGAATATCAAGAGGTCTTTGTCTAAGAAGAAAGGTACAACTAGTTATTTATTCCGTAGCATAACTAGTTTTGTTTTTTTGTATGGATCCTGAAATACCAACACAAGAGGCTAGTGATTTCGTGTTTTCATTTTTGTGCTTCGATTTTGTGTTTCGATCTTGTGCTTTGATTGAGATCTCTATAGTTAAAACTAAGGTTACTGTGAGAAGTTTAAATATTCAATTTCTTTGAAAGGCTTTGTCTAGGAAGTGGTGGATGGTCTCATAACCAAGAAGGCTTAGTGCCTCGCCAACGACCTGGAAGTCAATCCTTGAAATAAATATTTAATCAACTTCTGTAATATGGTTTAACTTCAGAAGAACACAAGGGTTGAACTTGGAGTAAAAATGTTAAGTTTCATTTCCAATCCATGTTTAACTTTGAAGAACAAACTTGGAGTAGAAAAGTTAAATTTCGTTTCCAATCCAAGTTTAACTTCTGAAGAACACATGGGTTGCTAGGAAAAGTTCTATGCTTGTACAATTTTTTTTTGTACAGGGGAAACAGAACGGTATTCCAAGCAGCACCCAACACATTTTGCCTTCTTCGTCCGATTGGCCCAATTTCCTGCCGACTGGCTACCTTTGCTTCTTCCGAGACCAATTCGTTGTCGATCTACGGTTTCCTCTTCATCCTTTCATTCCAGCGGTTTGTAAATACTTTCGCATTTCCCTTCCTCAATTTATGCCGAACTCCTTTCGGCTACTGTGCGGAGTCATCATCTTATTTCATCTGCACGACATTCCCCTTATCCCCTGGGTCTTTCATTACTTTTATTACCCTAAGCTGTCTGATCCGGGGACCTTCCTCTTCCAATCGCGAGTCAGTTTGGTATTCTTTGACAAGATGCTGACCTTCAACGAGCGTTGGAAAGAGTATTTTTTTCTTCATCCGCCTTCTCGAGCGGCTAAATTTCCCAACCAGCTGGCAGCTCGAAGTGGCACCTCAGCCCCCTTTGAAAAGTTACAAGAGCCGATCAGACTACTTGAATGCAGCCTCCATGCTAGCCGATCAGAAGTATGACATCCATAAGCTGCTGCTGGAGGACGTCTTATACATCTTCGGCCTGAGTCCGATCCGCACTCGGCTGCCGACCATCCTAGGTATGAAGCCTCTTTACCTCTTCCTTTGATGCTAACTGATTTTTCTTTTTCTCTTGCATCCGAAGTCATGATGCGAGCACGTATGATTGGCAAGGCGAAGCTTAAGGACGCCACGATTGAATGGTGGCCACTGAAGAATTGGCGAACTGAGGCCTGCAACCAGTTGGCTCCCACGAAGATCCGCTCGGCTTGAGTGAGGAGACGCCCGTGGTGGTGGATGAAGGCGAGGCTAGCCAAGCGCCAAGCAGAGGAGCCACCCCGGGCTCACAGCCTCCGGCCAAGCAACGCCCCATTATTCCCGTCGAGGAACCATCAAGCTCGGCCTCCTCTGACGTTCCGCTGAACCAACGCAAGAGGCGACGGGCCGAGCCTTCATCGCATTCTGCTACTTCGGCGGCACAGTCGGGCGAGCGACCGAGCGGGTCGAAACTTTGACCCCAACTACGGCTCAACCAATGGTGGGCTCCTTGTCATCTAATCGGATGCCGTCCATTTCCCATCTGCCCCAAGGGACTCTCGTCGCGCCGCCGGTGACCTTCATGCCGCCGACTTCGAAGCCCTCCAAGGTTGAGAAGTCCCGCATCCGCCCGACGACGGTGTCCTGCTCCTCGGGTCGGGCAACCTCGGAGTAGTCGACCCTGAGCGACCAGTGCCATATCACTGCGATCCTCTTGTAATACTCCGGTTCTGAGATTCTGGTTAAGTATGGCTTAAAAAGGTTAGATGGTACTATCCATATTACAAAGGTGCACCTTCCTTTTCGGAAGCCCAAACTTAAGAATTCCAAAGTTAAGCGTGCTTGGCTTGGAGAAATCTAAGGATGGGTGATCTCTTGGGAAGTTTTCGGACCGAACTGGGAACGCCACCAGAATTGCCCATCGGGTTGACGACTAGCTCCACAGACCATCGCAGGTCCTTTCAGCATGCTTTGTCCTCACTCGCATGCACTTGGAAAACTTCTCAGGAGGTCACCCATCCTCAGATTTCTCAAAGCAAAGCACGCTTAACTTTGGAGTTCTTAAGTTTGGGCTTCCGAAAAGGAAGGTGTGCATTGGTGATATGGATAGTACCATCTAACCTTTTAAGTCATACTTAACCAGAATCTCAGAAATAGGGTATTACAATCACCCCCATTTAAAAACACAACGTCCTCGTTTTGTAACCACGAATCACCACTGACAAATCCCAGAATCTCCCTCGCTAGGTGGTGCCCTGGGTGCTCTTGCCACAAGCGCACTCACGGTCACAAGGTCGTTCTGCTACCATCTGTAACACCCCGACCCGGGCGGGCCCCACCCAAACCGAACTAGGAACGCCACCAGAATTGCCCATCGGGTTGACGACTAGCTCCACAGACCATCGCAGGTCCTTTCAGCATGCTTTGCCCTCACTCGCACGCACTTGGAAAACTTCTCAGGAGGTCACCCATCCTCAGATTTCTCAAAGTAAAGCACGCTTAACTTTGGAGTTCTTAAGTTTGGGCTTCCGAAAAGGAAAGTGCACCTTGGTGATATGGATAGTACCATCTAACCTTTTTAAGCTATACTTAACCAGAATCTCAGAACCAGGGTATTACATGAGCGACAACCTTAAACGCGAGTCTACACTAAATTGTCGAGCGACAACGTTAAACTCTTGTTTCCACCAACGGTCGAGTGACGACCTGAAACACGAGTCTACATCAAATCATCGAGCGGCGACGTTAAACTCTTGTCTCCACCAATGGTCGAGCGGTGACCTTAAACGTGAGTCTACATCAAATTGTCGAGCAGCGACGTTAAACTCTTGCCTCCACTAATGGTCGAGCGGTGACATTAAACGTGAGTCTACATCAAATCATCGAGGGCGACATTAAACTCTTGTCTCCGTCAACGGTCGAGCGGTGACCTTAAAACTGAGTCTACATCAAATCGTCGAGCAACGACGTTAAACGCATATCTACATCAACGGTCGAGCGGCGATTTTAAGCCAAGTCTACATCAAATCGTTGAGCGGCGATGTTAAACACGGGTCTACATCAACGGTCGAGCGACGACCTTAAACTCAAGTCTTCACAAATTCTTTAACAGCGGTCAAGCGGTGACCTTAAACCCAAGTCTTTATCAACAGTCGAGCGGCGACTATAAACCCTTGAGTCAGAGACTCCCAGGCCGATCGGCTTGGTTTAAGTTACAATTGAGGCACGGACTCAAAGTCGGCATAATATAGCGACCGTTCGGTGCTATTCCTTAAAACCCCTAGGGTTGAGCGGGGGATCGCGAAATTACAGACGCTAAATACTATAGGGTGGATCGGTTGATAGAAAAATTATGAGCGGAGCTAGGAGCTTTGACAATTAGAAGTCGAAAAAGATGCAAGGAGAAAGAGTTCGTTCGAATGGAAGAGCATGCATTAATACTTCAAACTTTACAAAAGAGAGATTATAAAGATAGAGCCCTCGACCTCACTCAAGGTAGTCCAGGGTGTCGTCAGGTAGCGCAGCCGTAAGCTTGTCCCGGCTGATAACATTGCCAGTTAGAGCAGCTGGTAAATGGCCTCCTTCTTGGAGCTGGCTGATCGTCCCGTCAATAACCAAGTCGAATAGTCGGAGGGCCCGGTCAGTGACTTTATCGCATAATGCGTCTGAGCAGATGTAGGCTTGCTTCATGGCCTCAAACTTACTCCCCTCGGCATCCTGATAAATCCTCAATGCTGCCTGGGAGCCCTCTAACTCATCCTTGGCGGTGGTAATTTGGCCGCAAAGGGTCATCTCTTCGACCGAGGGCTATGCTGCTCGGCGACCAAGAAGTCTTCAGCTTCCTTCAACTTCTGGGAGAGAGCCCGGGCCTTCTTATTCTTCTCGTCCAGGACGGCGATGGCCCGGTTCTTCCTCGTGTTCGCCGACTCAATCTTGCTATCAAAGGTGGCGACCTACTTATTCAGCTGCTGGAGCATGGTGGCCTACCCAGTGCTCTTTGCCCATTCGATCTCAAGCAGTTTCTCACTCTTCTCCAGAGTGGCTTGGAGTCGGGCCACCTCAGCGTCGGTCTTTTCCTGAGTGGCGGAGGATTGGACGCTCGACGCCTTCAACTACTTAATTTCCTCCTCCAGAAAGCAAGCTTTTGGCACATAGCCAGGCTCTCCACATAGTACTGCGAACAAGTAAAAAAGAGTTCGTCAGTGTCGATTGGAGGTAAATTATGAATTTATATTAAAGTACTTACTCTAGTAGACATTTGGGTGTGACTGTTCGCAAGGGCGCTCGGAGGCATCATCGCCGCACGGGCGTCCTCCCAGATTTTGGCGAGCAGTCCCTGTATGATAATTTGGTGCTCGGGGCCTTGATACCCGGCACTTGGCTCGCTGTATTCCTCGGTGGGCAAGTGGAGGTGTAACGCCCCGGCCCGGGCGGGCCCCACCCGGACCGAATCGGGGATGCCACCAGAATTGCCCATCGGGTTGATGACTAGCTCCACAGACCACCGGAGGTCCTTTCAACGTGCTTTATCCTCACTCGCACACACCCTGAAAAACTTCCCAGGAGGTCACCCATCCTCAGATTTCTCCAAGCTAAGCACGCTTAACTTTGGAGTTCTTAAGTTTGGGCTTCCGAAAAAAAAGGTGCACCTTGGTGATATGGATAGTACCATTTAACCTTTTAAGCTCTACTTAACCAGAATCTCAGAACTGGGGTATTACAGCTCGACCGTTGATGAAGACAAGAGTTTAACGTCGCCGCTCAATGGTTTGATATAGATCTCAATCATTGTAAGCACACGTTTAAGGTCGCTGCTCGACCATCAATAGAGACAAGGTTTTAAGGTCGTCGCTCGACCGCTGGTGGAGATAAGAGTTTAACGTCACCGCTCGACAATTTGATGGAGACTCACGTTTAACATCGCCGCTCAACGGTTTGATGAAGACCCGTGTTTAACGTTGTCACTCGACGGTTTGATGGAGACTCGTGTTTAATGTTGTTGCTCGACGGTCGATGGAGACAAGAGTTTAAGTCGCTGCTCGACGATTTGAGGTAGACCCACATTTAACGTCGCTGCTCGACGATTTGATGTAGACCCGCATTTAACATCGCCACTCGACGTTTTGATGTAGACCCGCGTTTAACGCCGTCGCTCGACGATTTGATGTAGACCGGCGTTTAACATCGTCGCTCGATGATTTCTGCTAACTCGCGTTTAAGGTCGCCACTCGACCGTTGGCGGAGACAAGAGTTTAACGTATCTGCTCGATAATTCATTGCAACCCACGTTTAACGTCATCGCTCGACGATTTGATATAGACCTCAATCATTGTATGCACGTGTTTAAGGGCGTCACTCGTCTGCTGGTGGAGACAAAAGTTTAATGTCGCCGCTCAACGATTTGATGGAGACTCACGTTTAACATCACCGCTCGACGATCGGTGGAGATGAGGGTTTAACGTCGCCGCTCGATGATTTGATGTAGACACGCATTTAATGTCGTCGCTCGACGGTTTGATGGAGACTCATGTTTAACATCACCGCTCGACAGTCGGTGGAGACGAGAGTTTAACGTCGCCGCTCGATGATATTAGGTAGACCCGCGTTTAACGTAGCCGCTCGACGATTTGATGTAGACCCGCATTTAACGTCGCCGCTCAACGATTTGATGTAGACTCGCGTTTAACTTCGCTGCTCAACGTTTTGTACTGACTCGCGTTTAAGGTCACCGCTCAACCATTGATATACACTCGTCCACCCGGGTTTAAGGTCGCCTCTCGACCATTGAGGGAGATGCACTTGAGAGGCCTTTGCTTTTTTATTCAAACTTTGCCATACGTTCGGCAAACACACAATAGATACAAAGTACAGGATTCACTTGCGCACCTCTCATCCAGCCCTGTAGGGTTGAAGATGGTTCACACTCCATGGCCTCTCGAGCTACCTCCCCTCTTCATCCTCAAGATAGTATGCGCCTGATCGGAGCTTCTACACGACCTTGAATGGTCCTGTCCATGGTGCTTCGAGCTTGGCGATGTCGTCGACTGGCTTCACTTTCTTCCAGATGAGGTCACCGACCTGGAAGGACCTCGGGATCCCTCGCTGATTGTAGTTCTGTTTCATCCGCTGCTGGTACGCCGTTTGCTGAATGATGACTTTTACCCTTGATTCATCCACCAAGTCGAGATCCATCAGCCTCCGTTTGACGTTCCCATCGTCGTAGCACTACACTTGATCGGATTCTACTCCGACCTCCACAAGGACAACGGCTTCGCTACCGTACACCAACTGGAATGGGGTTATGTCGGTCGCCTATTTCAGAGTCATGCGGAGAGCCAATAGCACACTAGGGAGCTCGTCGACCTAGCTGCCTCCCATATGGTCGAGCCGAGCTCGTAAGACTATGAGGATCTCCCGATTGGTGACTTTTGCTTGCCCATTGCCTTCAGGGTAGGCCACTGAGGTGAAGGATTGTTGGATGTCGTAGCCTTCAAACCATTCTCTGAGCTCCCGACCGACAAACTGTCTTCCATTGTACGACACAAGTCGGCGCAGGATTCCGAACCGGCAGATAATATTCTTCCAAATAAATTTGGTGGCCATCTACTGGTGATTCTTACAAGCGACTCAGCTTCTACCCACTTTGAGAAGTAGTCCAACGCCACTAGTAGAAACTTCCACTGACCGATCGCCATGGGAAAAGGCCCAACGATGTCCATGCCCCATTGGTCGAACGAGCATGATACAGTGAATGCTTTCATTTCTTCAGTCGGTTGGTGCGACATGTTGTGATACTTCTGGCAGGACAAGCAAGTTGCCACCGTCCGAATGGCATCCTCCTGGAGGGTCGGCCAGAAATATCCAGCCAGAAGTATTTTTTGAGCTAATGTGCGGCCGCCCGAATGACCTCCACAAGAGCCTTGGTGCACCTCCTTCAGGATGTACTTGACATCCTCCGATCCGATGCACTTGAGGAGTGGCCGAGAGAAGGCTCTCTTGTAAAGTTGGTCGCCAATCAATGTGAACCGTTCGACCCTCTTCTTTAACAAGTGAACTTCTTCTGGATCGGTAGGTGCAGCTCCCGAATGTAAGAATTCTGTCAGGGCCGTCCTCCAGACGTTCGGAAATGTGATTCTCTCCATCCGGTCGATGTAAGCCACAAGTGAGACTTGATCGATCGACTAACCTATGACGATCAACGTTAACGAACTGGCTAGCTTCGCTAACTCATCTGCCGCCTGGTCCTTCGATCGGGGGATCTTCTGTATAATAACCTCTCAAAAGTTGGCCTTCAGCTTCTCAAAAGCCTCTGCATATAGCCTTAGTCGGGTGCTGCTTATGTCGAAGGTCTCAGATAGCTGCTGGGTGGTGAGATGGGAGTCGGAGTGTATGAGGATTTTAACTGCCCCCACGTGTTGAAGGATGGAGCATCCGAGGGACCGTGGACAAGGCAGCAAGGACAAAGGCCGAGGGAGGCGACTTCGAGGCATACGCGAAAGATGGCATTGGGGACGAGCCGCGGGCTTGAATGCATCCGAGGGACGAGAGCCAAAGGAAGTAGGCATGAAGGAAAGAGGTCAAGGCTGCAAAGAAGAGTCAAGTGAGTCGTGAGGGTCCGAGTGCGAGAGAAATGTACTCGGGATGGGAAACCCTAGGTTTAGGGTTGTACCAGTCGACTAGTACTAGGACCAGTCGACTGGTGGTGAGCACAGAAGCTCTCTGTGCCCGAAATGGCTGCGATCAATCGACTGGTCCTGTGACCAGTCGACTGGTCCTGTGACCAGTCGACTGGTAGATAGACGTTGGGCTGGCACCAGTCGACTGGTGCAAGGATCAATCGACTGGTAACGGGCAAATTAGCAAGGCTGAT
Organism: Zingiber officinale; assembly: GCF_018446385.1. Lineage (NCBI taxonomy): Eukaryota > Viridiplantae > Streptophyta > Magnoliopsida > Zingiberales > Zingiberaceae > Zingiber > Zingiber officinale. The sequence goes on from NC_055991.1 coordinate 113,890,183, forward strand.
TTCCTCAAGCTCTATAAGAAGGAGCTTGGGATGGCCATCACAGGTTGACGAAATTAGACTTGGTTAAGGTCTAATTAGTAGTCTACAAGTGCTCAAGAGTTTCCCTTGTGTCCAAGAGGTCTTGGTGAGTTTGTGGTGAGGTTTCTCCACCCACAAGGAGGTTTGAGCTAGCCGGAGGTCTTCCGGGGAGTAATCCACCGACGAATAGGGATCGTCCACCTTACGGACACGCAGTGGAGTAGGAGCTTTATCTCCGAACCACATAAATCGGCGTGTGTTGGTTTGTTTGCATTTCCATTCTTGTATTTGGTGTTTAGCTTTCTATTTGTGTTCGTTTGTATTCCGCTGCGCTAACATCGTAGGAAGCAAGGATTTGGTGAGACGCTATTCACCCCCCCTCTAGCGAACGTCAAGGTCCCAACAAGTGGTATCAGAGCGAGGTCGCTCTTCTACAGACTAACCGCCAAGAGAGCAAGAAGCTAGAGGAAGAAGAAGACGGAGTTCGAAGGTCCGCTCGGATGGGATATCCAAATTCCACCTCCGTACGACAAAGAAGACTTCAATTATTGGAGGAAACAGTTGGAGACATGGTTCCAAATGGATTGGAACTAATGGGTTGTCTTGAGTGACCCATTTGAGCCTCCAAAGGACAAAAAGAGGTAACCCCTCCAACCTCGACATTGGACCGAGGAACAAAGGGAGCAAGTGGAGGCGGATAAGGAGGTAACAAAATTTTTGTTAAATCTATTACCTTCTAATATCATTGTGAGTGTAGGTAAATGCACAAGTGCATGTGATCTTTGGAAAAAGATCTTTGCTTATCATGAAGACCCGTCACAATTCCAAGGAGTAGAGGAGTCCAAGGAGAAGGGCTCATTGGTCCAAGAAGAGAAGGACCAATCGAATGTTGACACGAGTTCAACATCCGAGGAGGAGAAGGAAAATGAGGAGGTATCATCCACACTTTCAAGGGAGGAAGAAGTGGAATCATCCACACCTTCAAGTAAAGAGGAAGAAGAGAAATCCAAAGAAGAAGAAGTCTTGGAAGTCAACATAGCAAGCACCTCCACCGGAGCAAAGTCAAGGGACCACATAATATGCTTTGAGTGCAATAAGAAGGGACACTACAAGAGTAGATGTCCATTGGGTAAGAAGAAGGTAAATCCTAAACCCGTTCAAGTTAATTTAAACACTAACAAGGGTTGTAGGAATAAAGAAGCCCAAGGAAAAAGGATGCGCATCATATGCTTCACGTGTGGGGAGAAGGGACATTACCACACAAAATGGCCCAAGAAGAGGGAGATCAAGAAGCTTGCGCAATTAAAGAAATGGGAGAAAGAGAAGAAGAAGAAAAGCTCAAGTCAAGGGGGAGCTTCAAGGGTAAGGAAGGTATATCCTAATTTGAAGTGTAATTCAAATTTAAATTCTTATACTCCCATGCATGCTAGAAATAATTCTTATTATTTACCCATGCATAACTTCGGTTTTAGATATCATGATAGAAGTAGGGTTTAGGTAGATCAAAACCCTAAGGTACCCATACATGATAAATCTAGAAATGGTAGACCTAAGGAGACTCAAGGCATTAATTCCAAGAAGGGGAGACATATGCCTAGAAAGGGTAGGTCTAGGAATGTCCAATTTGGACAAATTAACTCTAGGGTTAGGAACCTAGAGAAGGAGAATCAAGCCTTAAGGGGAAAGCTTGATAAGTTAGAACAATTCCTTAAGAGATTCAATGTTGGATCTAAGGAATTAAATATGGTGTTGGGTAGCCAAAGACCTAACCATGATAGATCGATCTTGGGATACCGATCTAGTTCCTCCAAGGCAAATGAGAGATCATATGCTAGGGTGGCAAATGATGATGACAAGGGAGAGTCCTCCAAAGCTAAGGGAAATCTTATGCTAGGGTTGCATATGACTATAGCAAGGAGAAGTCAATAAATGGCAAGGAAAAGTCATTTAAAGGTAAGGAGAAATTAACTAAGGACAAGGTGTCTAAGGTTAAGAAGGTTAGGTTTGTAGGCCAAGTGTCACCGGAGGTGCACCGATGTGGCCTAGCAATTGTAGATGAGTCACCTAGGGAGGTGGCTAAGGCTAAGGGCTCTAGGGGGAGTTCAAAAAGTCAATTTGGGACCCATGGCCAATGGATCTCAAGTGGGTACTACTTGGGAGTCTAGAGGAACCATGGAGTGTGCCAAATGGTTTGGAGACAGACTTGAGTCTTAAACCTAGGGATTTAGCACACAAGGTTTGTGTTTCACGCAAGAAATATGACATTTGGTGTCATATAGCATGATAATTGGTTTTGGATATATAGATGCCATATAAACAAATGCTAGGGATGCATTATGGATTGGTATGGGCAAATACATCAAGAGGAAGCCAAAACTAGACTTTAGGTCAAGATTCAATTGAACCATTTAGCTAGTTTTGGATTTTGTGTCAATCTTGGGATTGGTGATAGATACATTTTGTAATGTATTTTTTCCAAGTAGACAAGGGTACAATAGACCTCTCCACAAACTTTGGAGATTTTTGGAGGTCTAGGGAATTTCTAGTACATTTATGAAGTTGGCCTGAAAAGGCTGATTTTTTCAGAAATAGAGTACCAGTCGACTGGTACAGATACCAGTCAACTGGTAATAGTAGATTTTGACCACAGAATGCTTCTGTAAGGTTGTGTCGAAGGGGGCAGTCGACTGGCAACTGATACCAGCCTGATATTATTTTTCAGTGCTGTTCTTGACCGTGTCAACTCGTTTAGATGTATGGGATCCATGGGGGATAAATATATGAGTTTGGGTCAGTTTGGATGGTAAGTTTTCAACAATTGGGATATTGTTGGAGAACTTTTTGGATGTTAGGCAAAGGGGGAGAAGTAATGTTTAGTTGGGAAAACCTTAAATATCTTTGCATAGGGGGAGCCTTGTGATAGGTTCTTAAAAATCCCTGTGGGAAAATCCTAACTCATTGGGGAGCTTAGGTGTAGGGGGAGCTTAGGTGTAGGGGGAGCCTTGGAATAGGTTCAAATGCATGATGCATTGTTTCGGCGGTATAAGTCCAAGTGTGTAGCCTTGGCAACGTAAGTTCATTCGGCGGTGTAAGTCCAAGTGTGTAGCCTTGGCGACGTAAGTCTATTTGTTATTAGCATGTTTATTTGCTATATGTTTTCCGTAACTTAAACGTATTTCCAAACACCAAAAAGGGGGAGATTGTTGGAGCAATCCCAATGGTCCGCATTGGGCAAAGGGTTTAACTTAGGGTTACCCTCGTTATTTGATATGTGTACTTGAGTTGTGCAGGACTGCAGGATACACATGTGACTCAGGTTGACGACTTCGAGTCCGGTGAAGGATGGAGCATTCGAGGGACCGTGGACAAGGCAGCAAGGACAAAGGCCGAGGGAGGCGACTTCGAGGCATACGCGAAGGATGACATTGGGGACGAGTCGCGGGCTTGAATGCATCCGAGGGACGAGAGCTAAAGGAAGTAGGCCTGAAGGAAAGAGGTCAAGGCTGCAAAGAAGAGTCAAGTGAGTCGTGAGGGTCCGAGTGCGAGAGAAATGTACTCGGGATGGGAAACCCTAGGTTTAGGGTTGTACCAGTCGACTGGTGGTGAGCACAGAGAGCTTCTGTGCCCGAAACGGCTGGGATCAATCGACTGGTCCTGGGACCAGTCGACTGGTAGAGAGTCGTTGGGCTGGCACCAGTCGACTGGTGCGAGGACCAGTCGACTGGTAACGGGCAAATCAGCAAGGCTGATTTCCTCAAGCTCTATAAGAAGGAGCTTGGGATGACCAGCACAGGTTGACAAAATTAGACTTGGTTAAGGTCTAATTAGTAGTCTACAAGTGCTCAAGAGTTTCCCTTGTGTCCAAGAGGTCTTGGTGAGTTTGTGGTGAGGTTTCTCCACCCACAAGGAGGTTTGAGCTAGCCGGAGGTCTTCCGGGGAGTAATCCACCGACGGATAGGGATCGTCCACCTTACGGACACGTCGTGGAGTTGGAGCTTTATCTCCGAACCACGTAAATCGACGCGTGTTGGTTTGTTTGCATTTCCATTCTTGTATTTGGTGTTTAGCTTTCTATTTGTGTTCGTTTGTATTCCGCTGTGCTAACATTGTAGGAAGCAAGGATTTGGTGAGACGCTATTCACCCCCCCCCCCCCTCTAGCGAACGTGAAGGTCCCAACAAGTTTTTCGGTAATAGTATTTACCTCTAGCCGTGGAGTCTTCCGAGCTGCTTTGGCCTCGGTTTTGACCATATCCACATAACAGCGCCGAACAGCCGGTTGGTCGCCCTTGACCTCGCCCACCTGATCATCCACTAGGAACTTCACCTTTTGGCAGTAGGTCGACACAACTGCCCGGAACTTGTTGAGGGTCGGTCGACCCAAAATGACGTTGTAAGCTGATGGCGCGTCCACTACTATGAAGTTAGTAGCTCGGGTCCTCCTCAACGGCTCTTCTCCAAGCGAGATGACCAACCTTGCTTGGCCGATCGGCAAAACTTCGTTGCCTATAAATCCATAAAGTGGGGTCGCCATGGACAACAGCTCGCTGCGATTGATCTACAGCTGATCGAATGCCTTCTTGAAAATGATGTTCACCGAACTCCCTGTGTCAATGATGGTCCGGTGAATAGTGTAGTTGGCGATCACCGCTCAGATGATCAGAGCATCATCATGAGGGATTTCGACACCCTCCAAATCACTGGGGCCGAAGCTGATCTGAGGCCCTTCGACCGTCTCCTTGCTGTACCCCACGACATGGATCTCCAATTGCCGCGCGTATGACTTCTTGGCTCGGTTGGAGTCTTCGCCGATCGTCCCTCCTACGATCATGCCTATCTCTCCCCAGGAAGCGTTGTTCCTGTTTTCCTCTTCCCGGGTGGATGACCTGTTTCGCTCGGCTAGGATCCTAGAGGGATCGGTTTCCTCCCTTCGCTTATGGCGATCGTGCTTGAGCTCCCTTCTTTCTTCCTCTTTCCACTCGGTCAAGCGGCGACGATCTCGTCGATCAGGAGATGGGGAGCGACAGTGATATCCTCTGGAGACCGGTCGGCTGATGATTAGCGTCAGTCCTCGGTAGTCCCGTGTGTTATGCGTCGTTGACTGGTGGAATGAACAAAACATAGGTGTCCATACCTTGCCCTTCAACGCCTTAGGCCGACCGGACGCCATATGTTGTACGACATGTGCCCTGGTCTCCTGGTGCGGTCGTGCTCCTTCTCCGCTAGGTCTTCTTGCCCTGCTCACCTATCAGCCACAAATGTTGCAGGCTGCAGTGCTAGCCGATCAGCTAGCGCCTATTGCTATTGTTGCTCTATTATTTTTGCTGCTCGTGCTTGCATGAGCATCTCTAGCTCCTCCTGAGTGAGCGTCACGGTGGTTAGTCATCCAACATCTTCCATCTTCTCGGCTCGGATCAGGTGAAGTTTCCAAAGACGACGCCAAATATGATCCTATCTGAAAGTCAAAGAGATAGATGCCAGGGACGTTACACTCCTGCTGACCTTCGGTGGACTTCGCTCTCGCCTGCAACATAAACAGCGTTGGTGCCGAGCCAGGGAAGGGGTCCCCGGCGATTGTCTTCCAACGCTCAAGTCAGTCTCCGGCGAAGTAAGAAGAAACAAGAACTGTAGCGTAACAGTAGAAATTACGAGAAAAGTATACCCCCATCGATGCTTGTACCCCCTTTATATAGAGTCCCAGAAGCATGCGTGCACGCTTCCTAAGGAGAGCACGCATCTCAAAAACTTTTCCTGAAAAAATATGTCAGTAAAGTGTCCCTAATACAGTACCTTAACAGGTCGTGCATATCTCTGAAGTGACAGTGGTAGCTTCCACCGTACAATCTTCTATCTAACCATGCCATCTGTTAGCGACACTAGCTCTAAAAGGATGTCAAAAGATATCATACTGTGTTTGTTGCTTAGCCAAGTGAAATGGCCGCTAGGCCAGAATTCTGCTATCCCTGCGCTGTCTATTGTCATGCCGAGCGGGATATCCGCTCGGTTGAAAGTCCACCGTTGCACCGAGTGGGATTGCCACTTGCATGGACAATTAATTAAAAAAAAATAAAGGTATGATGATTAATGTTTTAGCAACATGCATGGATTATTAAATAGGCAGTAGGGTGTAGTTTTAGCATGGAAGCAAAGAAATAATGGCTTTCTTTATTGATGATTAATGTTACATGCATGCTAGTAACAATCATATACATATATATTGATAATGTTCTCTAGATAATATATAAACAAAAATATTATAATTAATATTTATGATAATGACAAATATTATGGATTGCAATCCAAACAGGATAAATGTTCAATAATTGAAATTAATTTTTAATTATTAATTTGAATATGATAATTTTCTTGAATAGCTATTTTTATCATCCTGGAAGAGGAGAATATATATAATGTTAAGCTAGGGAGGGGGTGAGACTTGAGGAATATATATATCTTACATATTTATAGCTAGCTGCTTTGATTACTTCCTTTTTAATTTTTTTTTTTCAGATAAACTGCATCAGATTCTTGTCTGAAAACCAAACAAGAGATAATTTTGAGAACCAACAAGAGCTTCTACGTACACGATTATACATGTGCCTCTCTTTATTTGATAAATATATATATGAGAAAATGAAAGTACATCTTTATTCTCATGCTGCGGATTTATGGGTTGTCACCCGTGCAAGTCTCCCTTGCCCATCGTCTCAACAACTAGTACTCTTTCGAAGTCTCATATTTACTATCAAGACGATCCTAATTAAAGTTTTACTATACGTACACTGTAAATAGTTGTCATAATAAAAAAAATTAATTAATCAGGCTAGATAACGTCGAATCTGAGATGATTAATCCGATCCTATAAAAATTTTTTACCGATCATCAAGATAAATCAGGAAGCGCTCGCAGTGAGTAGCACAGGAGCCCAGTTTCCTTTAATTGCTCACCCTATTTGGAGGAAAAATTCCTATAAATTTATCATAACTGGAGCTCAAACCGCGAATATCTTAGTGACAACTAATAAATAAATTTTTTTTTGATTGTATATCCGTATGATACATGACCACTATACGCCTCATTGTTTCATGAGTCATTGCCCCCACCTTCATCTCATTCTCCTCTTTAGCCTATAATTAAGATGATTGTCATAGTCCAATGCTATATTTATATAACTTGTTATATATCTAAAGCACCCTCATAAGCAAATTAGTTAATTCAACATACGATCAACAGTACGAGTATAATACTTTTACATACTCGTTAAACCTTTATTTAAAATTATATATATATATATATATATATATATATATGCTTTTGTTAAGAAGAAGAACGGGGAGAGAACAAGAAATAATATGAAAATAATAAAATCTATTATTCATTGATATTTGTCCTAAGGACAATACAATATATAATATTTCAAAAAGTACTTTGTGAATTAACGAATTAATAAATAACAGAATTATTTTAAGAATAATTCTGAGAATAATTATAATAGAATTATTAGAATAATCTAAATACTAATATGATTTAATTTGGTAATTTGATCCGATCAATTTTAATAATTCTGTTTTATCTTTTTTACCCTCCGACAAACTCAACGGGAGATCTCTGACGTTGAGTTTACTTGCTAACTTATTGAAACGTTATCTGGATAGTGGCTTAGTAAAGATGTCAGCGATTTGATATTTAGCAGAAATATAAGAGACGGATAACTGCTGAGTTACCACACGTTCACGAACAAAATGAAAATCAATTTCCACATTTTTTGTATGAGCATAAAAGATTTGATTTGCTGTAAGATATGTTGCTCCAATATTGTCGCACCAAATTTTTGGTGCAATATTTGATGCGAGATGAAGTTCAGAGAGAAGTGATTGAAGCCAAATAATTTCTGACGTTGTATTTGCTATAGCTTTATATTCTGCCTCAGTGCTTGAACAAGATATCGTAGGTTGCTTTTTCGAATTCCATGAGATAAGATTTCATCCAAGAAATATTGCATATCCACTAGTAGAACGTCTATCTTTAGGAGAACTTACCTAATCCGCATCACTATATGCATGGAAATCTCGAGACGATTGACGATATAAAAGAAGACCATGTAAAATAATACCTTTGATATAGCGAAGTATTCTTTTTACATTATCCCAATTTTGTTCAGTTGGAGCATGCATGAATTGACAAGCACGATTTACCGCAAAAGTAATATCAGGGCATGTGATAGTTGTTGATACAGTCTGACCTGGCTGTTGTTTTGATGTTGACACTGATTTAAGTTTGTATCAGATGTTAATTGAACTCAGATTGATTACTGATCAAGGTTGATCATGTGGAAGGGAAAAGTCCAAGTTGGAAACTTGGCACGCGAAGTCGGAGAGGGCTCGGTAGCTTATTCTCCGGACTAGGTCGGAGAGGGTTCGGTAGCTCGTTCTCCGGACCAGGTCAGAGAGGGCTCGGTAGCTCATTCTCTGGACCGGACGTAGTCGGAGAGGGATCGGTAGCCCATTCTCCGGACTAGGTCAGAGAGGGCTCGGTAGCTCGTTCTCTGGACCAGACGAAGTCGGAGAGGGCTCGGCAGCTCATTCTCTTGACTAGGTCAGAGAGGGCTCGGGAGCTCGTTCTCTGGACCGGATTAGGTCAGAGAGGGCTCGGTAGCTCGTTCTCGGACCAATCCTAGTATCACATAGGCGTTGGATCGGTCAACAGACCGATCCAGTGATACTTTGGATGACTGATCGGTCCGCAGACCGATCTAGTGAGACTAAATTTTCTGATCGGTCTGGTGACCGATCAGGAAACACTCAGTAGCACACTGAGTGTAATCTGATCGGTCTGTAGACCGATCAGGAAACACTCAGTAGCACACTGAGTGCAATCTGATCGGTCTGTAGACCGATCAGGAGAAAATGTCGCAGAAGGAAAAAGGGCGATGGATCGGTCTATGGACCGATCCACATCCAATCTGATCGGTCTTCACGACCGATCAGACCAGCCTCAGACCGATCAGGCTGTTGTCTGATCGGTCCAAGGGTCTGTGATTGGTCTGCTGACCGATCCACAGTTAAGTTCATTGTGCATGCGCTTTCTCTGATATTTTCTGATTCGCACTTCTGTTTAACCTTCTGCTGTGAGTCTTTTGGAGATACAGGTTGCAGGTACCATACCAGTGCTTAGTTTCAAATTAAGCCTCATCAAAGGAATGAGACAACGGATCTTTCCACTGCTTTCTCTGCGTCAAATGCATTTGAAGCAGCAACGGCTACAGGTTGCGATTGGCTGTGTTTCTGGCAGTGATCAGGCGGCAATTGGCTTAACTCCTGGTGATTGGTTCGAGCTCAGAGGCACCAGTGAAGACCGTGGTTCTATTGGTGTGAGCTCAGAGAATCAGAAGAAGAAGAAGAGAAGCGATTGGCAACGCCATAGCTTGCAGTAGGGATTCGGTGCAGGTTGGCAGCGATCCGGTGCAGGCTAATCGAATGCAGAGACATAAGAAGCAGTGTATGCTGGAAAGAAGAGGAGAACAAGAAGCAAGTGAAAAGCTGTGTGTGTTTCGGTTGAGAGCTTGCTGTGTTCTTGGACTCTGTCTTCATCATCTTCGTGGCTGTGAGCTTACTTCGATTTTCTTTGAGCCACTGTGATCTGTAAGTCTTGTGTGCTTCATTTTAAATCTGTTCGAAGACTTTGTGGAGAGGTTTCTCCACCGAGAAGGAGAGCTTCATTAGCCGGAGTCATCCGGGGTGTGATCTACCGAAGATTAAGGGCTCGTCCACCTTACGGACACGCCGAGGAGTAGGGGCAAGTTATCCCCGAACCTCGTATATCTTGTGTTAGTGGTGCTTGGTTCTTTTCTAGTATAATTTCTTTTTGTTTGCTTATTTTCCGCTGCGCTAACAAACTCGCTTAGAATTTTTGTGAAAAGATTAAGATTTTGGTGGAGGCTATTCACTCCCCCCTCTCTAGCCATCCAAAGGATCCCAACAAGTGGTATCAGAGCCTGGTGCTCTTCATTTGGACTAACATCCTAAGGAGCAAGAAGATTGCCATGAAGGAAGGATTCAGCACCAACAGACCACCCTTCTTCGATGGAGCAGATTTCCAATATTGGAAGAGTCGCATGGAGTATTATCTCAAAACTGATATCTCCATGTGGTTTTCTGTAAAGGAAGGATTTACGCCTCCAAAGGACGAAGAAGGTAAGGAACTCGACTCCTCGAGGTGGTCCACCGAGCAAACCCGCAAAGGACAAGCCGATGCCAAGGCAGTGGTCACTTTGCAATGTGGAATATCCAAGGACCAACTCGTCAAGGTAGGTCCTTTCACGAGTGCAAAAGATCTATGGAACAAGCTCATCGAGCTCCAAGAAGGAACTCGGGACTCTCGGATCGCCAAGAGAGACTTGTTCCTAAACCAACTCCAAAACCTCACCATGAGGGAAAATGAGACAGTAAGTGAGCTACATGGAAGATTCAAAGAGATCATCAATAGTCTCCATTTCGTGGATGAACGCGTGGAGAATCGCGATCTTGTAAGGTACGCTCTAAAAGCCTTTCCGAGGAGTGCCTTGTGGTCATCTATGGTAGATGCCTACAAGGTCTCTAAGGATCTTTCAATTGTAAAGCTAGATTAATTCTTTTGTGAAATGGAACTTCATGAACTTGCTAACAAATGTCAAAAGGAGAAAGGTATAGCTTTGGTTGCAGGAGAAAAGAGCAAGGATGGGAGAAGAAAGAAAGAAAAGAAGAAGGAGAAAGAGATTCCTTCATCTTCATCCTCCTCCGAGTCCGATGATGAAGGTGGATCATCATCAAGCGAGATGGCAAATTTTGTGAAGAGAATCATGAGAAGAAGCAGGAGATACAAAGGTAAAACTGTAGATCAAAATATTGATAAGTCTAACGTTACTTGCTATGAGTGTAGCAAGAAAGGACACTATCGGAGCGAGTGTCCAAAGCTAAAGAAGAAGGAGGAAAGGGCCAAGAAAAAGAAAGCCCTCAAAGCCACATGGGATGAATCCTCCTCGAGCTCATCGGAGGAAGAGAAGAAGGAGAAGAGCACAAGGCAACTAGCACTCATGGCAAGGGAGGAATCCGATTCTGGGAGTGATGGGGACGCAAGCACTTCAGCCGCGGCTTCATCATCTTCGGATGATGAAGAGGTAACCTCTTCTCACTTAGAAAAATGCTATAAGACTATTACACATTTGTCTACCTTGCTTAAAAAATCAAAAACTGAAATTAAATCTTTAAAAGATGAAGTACAGAACTTGAGAGCTCTTAGGGAAGATGAGGTTGATGACCTACATCTAGAGCTCCTTGAAGATGAAAACAAAGCCTTGAAGAGTGAAGTTGAGAAACTCAAGAAAATGCTTGAGAAATTCTCAACTAGCTCCAAGACATTAGACATGATTCTAAATGCCCAAAGGGCGGTCTACAATAAGGCTGGGTTAGGGTATCAACCCAAGGAGTCAAGTTTTATTTCTCTAGTGTCTAGAACCCATTTTCATAGATCACATGCTTCTAGGGTTCATGAGACTAGGAAGGGTGTAACCAAGGCATGGGTGCCTAAGTCTTTCATTGTAGATGCATTAGGTCCCAAGATTTGGGTACCTAAAACATCTATCTTTCGTGTCTTATAGGCATTGGTCAAGGGGGAGCGTCTATCAACTTGGTTTGTTGATAGTGGATGCTCCAAGCACATGACCGGGGACAAGTCACCTTTTACTACCCTTCAAAACAAAAATAGAGGTAATGTGTCATTTGGTAACAATGGTAGTCTTAAGGTTATAGGAGTTGGAGACATTCATATATCCGAATGCCTCCAAATCAAGAATGTCCTTCTAGTCAAGGGGATGACTTTTAATCTCCTAAGTGTCAGTCAATTGTGTGATACGGGTTACACAATTGAGTTTCATTCAAGTCAATGTCTGGTCAAACACATTGACACACTTGACACGGTACTAGTAGGCACAAGAGTAGATAACATTTATCAAATTTCTTTTAAAAGTGCTACTAATGCCTCTGCTAAGTGTTTCATGTCAAAAGAAGAAGAATCATGGCTTTGGCATAGGAGGTTGGCTCATGTGAACATGAAGAATATTAGAAAGCTGGCCAACAAAGGATTAGTGCGAGGCTTACCAAGCATCAAGTACCAAAAGACAAAACTATGTGATGCGTGTCAAAAGGGTAAGCAAACAAAAGCAACTCATAAAGGTAAAAGCGCTGTAAGTACCTCTACTGTTTTAGATTTACTGCATATGGACTTGTTTGATTGTAGTAGTGTCATTTCTTTGAATGGTAGTAGATATTGCTTAGTGATTATTGATGATTTTACTAAATATACATGAACTTTCTTTTTGAAAAATAAGGATCAAACCATAGATATTTTTATTTCTTTTTGTAGAAGAACTGAAAATGAAAAATCAACAACAATTAAAACAATTAGAAGTGATCATGGTGGAGAATTTCAAAACCATAGATTTTTAGAGTTTTATCAAGAAAAAGGATATAGGCATGAGTTCTCTACTCCAAGGACCCCACAGCAAAATGGGGTTATGGAGAGAAAGAACCGAGCTTTGCAAGAGGCTGCACGAAGCATGCTCAATGAGTACTCACTACCGAGCTACTTATGGGCTGAAGCTGTGAATACAGCTTGCTATGTGCAAAACCGAGTCCTGATACATAGGTTTTTAGGAAAAACTCCTCATGAACTTTGGTTTGGGAAACCCCCTACAATTAAACATCTTAGGGTGTTTGGTTGTAAGGTGTTTATCTTGAACACCAAGGATCATCTTGGAAAGTTCACGGCTAAGGCTGATGAAGGGATACTGGTCGGGTACTCTCTCTTCAATAAAGCCTATCGAGTCTACAACAATAGGACTAAATTGATTGAAGAGTCCTCAGATGTAGCATTTGAAGAAATCCCTAAATCAAATGATCAATCAAGGGATGTAGGAGAAATTCAACTTGAACTTAGAAATCTAAGTTTGAATGATCAAAATGAAGAAAGAGTCGAGGTTGACTCTGATGACGATGAGCAAAGGTAACAAAGGGCTCAGGCTGATCATTTGCCTGATACTGAGTCTCTGCCTGTGCCTAGTGAGATCATTCATGAGGCACTGCCAACACCAAGGCAATCTAGGATAGCCTCTAGTCATCCCCAAGACCAGATTGTGGGAGACATCCAACAAGGGGTTAGAACTAGATCATTCTTTGGAAATGAGTCTAATGAGGTCGCCTTGATCTCAGAAATTGAACCAAAAATAGTTGATGAGGCATTGCACGATCCTGACTGGATCATAGCTATGCAAGATGAGTTAGGTCAATTTGAAAGGAGCCAAGTGTGGGACTTAGTTCCTAGACCTAAGAAGACCACCATTATTGGAACTAAATGGGTCTTCAAAAATAAGTTAAACCAAAAGGGAGAAGTCGTAAGGAACAAGGCGAGACTTGTAGCCAAGGGCTATAGTCAAGTCGAAGGCCTCGATTATGATGAGATTTATGCTCCCGTGGCACGATTAGAGTCCATTTGTTTAATGCTAGCTTTTGCTGCACATAGAGGTTTCAAGCTCTATCAAATGGACGTTAAATCGGCCTTCTTAAATGGATTCATCAAAGAAGAGGTCTATGTTGAACAACCACCAGGGTTTGTGAATACCGAAGCTCCAAACCACGTGTACAAGCTCAAGAAAGCTCTTTATGGGCTTAAACAAGCACCTCGAGCTTGTTACGAAAGGTTGTCAACTTACCTACTAGAAAAGGGTTTTGTGAGAGGTCAAATAGATCCAACACTATTTCTGCGTAGAGATGGTGAAAATATTTTTGTAGCCCAAGTGTATGTCGATGACATAATTTGTGGCTCAAATAACAAGGACTATTTGAATGAATTTATCACTCACATGGAGAGTGAGTTTGAGATGAGTCTGGTGGGAGAATTGACTTTCTTCCTTGGACTTGAAATCAAACAAACTCGAGATGGCATTTATGTCCATCAGACGAAATACACTCAAGAGATGCTCAAGAAATTCAGCATGAGTGACTCTAAGGAAGTGTCCACTCCAATGGCGACAAACACTCGTCTGGACAATGATGAGAGTGGAAAATCAGTTGATCTAACGCGATATAGAAGCATGATCGGTAGTCTTCTATATCTTACAGCTAGTCGACCGGACATACTCTTTGCTGTGGGCATGTGCGCTAGATATCAAGTCTGTGCCAAGGAATCTCATTTAATTGCAGTTAAGAGAATTCTGAGATACCTTAAAGGCACAATTAGAGTAGGTCTTTGGTACCCTCGTACTGAGTCTTTTGACTTGATAGGTTATACCGACTCCGATTATGCTGGGTGCAAATTGGATCGGAAAAGCACTAGTGGGGGTTGCCAATTCTTAGGATCATCATTGGTTAGTTGGTCAAGTCGGAAGCAACATTATGTTGCTCTCTCCACGACCGAGGCTGAATACATTGCCATGGGAGAGAGTGTATCACAATTGTTGTGGATGATTCACACTCTAGAAGATTATGGACTTTCGTATAAGGGAGTGCAAGTGTTGTGTGACAACATTAGCACAATAAACCTAATGAAAAATCCAGTCCATCATTCTAGGACCAAACACATTGAAGTGCGTCATCACTTCATTAGAGATCACATAGCTAGGGGAGACATTGCACTCACATATGTTGAGTCAAAGTCAAACCTAGCCGATATTTTCACCAAACCCCTTCCGGAAAATGAATTTAGTCATTTAAGGAGGGAATTGGGAATGTGTTTGGCTCAATAAGTCATTTTGACCACATCATGATCAATAAGGACCATTAAAATGACAAGAGAAATTGGGAAATTAATTTGGACAACTTGGGAACATCTCACACAAACTATAAGGTTTAACAAAATATTTTTGTTTGCTAGAAATGGGGTGAGATGCTAGGATCAACCAAATTATTCAAAATGTATCATGCATCCCTTAAATAATTAGGTTGAAGAGACATAAATTGAGTATGGGGAAGACCATTACATAATTCATGTGTATTTGGTTCCTAGATCTTACTCATATATTCCAACCAAGGAATCTTGGTTGGACTTTTGCCTAGAAATTATCTAATTATGGTTGATGGTTGATGTGTTGATTGATATTGTTGTTTGATTCATTTCATGACTTTGATTGATAATAAGATAGGTTGTTAAAGGAAATAATAGCAACTTGGATATATTTTAACAAATTTGAAACTGATCATAGCAATCATAAGTCTTAATTAATACCTTGGTTCACTATAGGTAATAGTTTTATAAGGTTTTCTGAGAATGGAACCCTAAGATTCCGAATGTCTGAGTTTTTGGTTTTAAAGTCTGAAACTTTCGGGCTCTAAACAAGCTCAGACCATAAGAGCTCATTTTTGTTGAATATATTTGTGGGTGTTGATTCTTAGGTTCTAGGTTATGAATTTGGGAGATTCTGAATTCTTGAGTTCTGAACTTTTCAGAATTCTCGATAGACAACGGCTCAAAATTTTAGTTACTGAAATTACTGAAATCAGAATTTCAGTATTATCAGACACTGATCGGTCCATAGTCCGATCAGGAGCGCGAACTCTATTTGTGTGATCGGTCTCCACGACCGATCAGGAGAGTTCCAGACCCATTTGACCTCTCTGTTCGATACCTGATCGGTCTCCACGACCGATCAGGACATTCCCTGACCACAGAAGGTTCACTGATCGATCCAGGGATCGATCAGGAGACACTGGCACGCATCGACCTTACTGATCCACATCTGATCGATCCAGGAACCGATCAGGAAGCTCCCTGATCGGTCTCCACGACCGATCAGGACACTCCCTGACCGATCAGGACGTTCCCTGATCGGTCAGGATTTCTTCTGATCGGACAGCCGTCCGATCTTATGATCTGATCACCCTCTTTAACTTCCCCCAACCCTTTCTCCTCTCATTTCACGCCAAAGAACCCTAGCCGACATTCTCCTCAGCACTCTCCTCAGTCCCGATTCTTCTCTCCACCTTCTCCGAAAGCTACAAATGGCGCCCAAGTAACTCCTTTTTTTCCTTCCCGAAATCTGTTCATTGTTGGCATTTTGGTTTCATTTCTCACTAAATCTATGTATATTGTCTCTTGTCTCGGTTCTTGATTGTTTGGGGCTCCCGTGCACTCTCACTTGTCCCGATCATGTCCCATTTTTTGGCCTATTTAGGAAGAAATCAGCCGGTGAGGGTACTTCTAAGTCATCTGCTGAGAAATCCAAGTCCCAGGCACCCTCCCGACCTCAACCTTCTTCTTCTTCGAGATTCCCGAACCGACAGTTTGAACAAACGTTTCAACAGAGGACATTCAAGCTACTCCCATGTCGATCTGTGGATCGAAAGTACATGGATGAGTTTTGTCCCTCTGTATCCGAAACCCTGGCATATTATAAACTTGACTCGTTAGTCTACCTAGAAAGGGACATCAACTATGACCTAGTATCTGAATTCTACAACAATCTTTATCAGACCAGTGATGGTGCTTATAGAACCAGAGTCGCTAAGAGAACTATCGATTTCTCCGTCGTAGCATTCTTTGGGTATCTAGGTTGCCGAATGTGTTCAGGAGATCCTTTTCCCATTTATCCTGATTTACCAGACCCGTTACCTCCTCCACTTGATGTATCACCTGACACTATCTATGAGTATTTCTTTGGACACCCTAGACCGGATGGACTGGATGAGTTGGATGTCGAGTTTCCTACTTTTGCGGCTCTGAGACTATCTCCTCCTGACTATATTCTTTTTAAGATAGTCACAAACTGTCTTCTTCCAATCACATCCAAACTTCTAGCAGAGATCCGACCATACCACTGCCTGATTCTTTATGGTTTGCGTCGGCGTCTCGATTTTGATATCATGTCGAGCATCTATTCTTCGATCATCTCATATACTCAGCCTAGCAGCTCCACTATTTATATGCCTTATGAGCATATAATTACAGATTGGCTCGAGACCCTTCTGATAGATGTGTCTAAGGGTAGGATAGTGAAGATGGTCAGACAGGATTGCAGACTTGGGAAACGGGCATTTTCCAAGTCCGGTATCTTGGGACAGAATGAGACTGTTCGATGGAAGGATGGGAGAGGTCTGGGAGAGTTACCACGGGCACTTCCTCGACAGGTTGCTGCTCCTCCTCCTGTTGCTGATGAGGCCGACCCTGACCTGCGATGGCAGATTGCGGAGCTGGAGAGCCGCTTCGATCGGCACGATGAGCTACTGGCTGCTGAGCTCCATGGACTGCGCGTTCGGATCGACCAGCGCTATGATGATCTACGCAGTCAGCAGATGGTGACGCAGCAGCTGCTTCTGGGCTGGATGGCCAACTACCCACCTCCGCAGCATTTCTCGGGCCATCCACCTTCGAGCTCCAGCATGCCGCCTCAGGGTTACGTGCCTCCCGCAGATGATGATGATGTTCCTCGTGTTGAGGACATTGATTGATACATTCTGTTTGTCACTTTGACTGTCTGTGTTTTGGATGCTATTTTGTTGGATATTTTTGTATGACCTGGATATTTGCTTATTTCATCTATTTATGCTGCTCATTTTCCTGTTTTTCTTTATGTGTCATTTCCTATTGGCTATTGATATGCTGTTCATATGCTTTGTCTTGACTGCCTCTTATTTCTTTATTACTGTCTCATAATACACATAGAGGGAATTCTAGGTGCATTAAGAAAAAGACAGTATGGGTTAAGGGGGAGTCTTTTGAGTCTTATCACCCCATTCGCACCTTTTCGGTGTTTGACAAAGGGGGAGAGGATATCTAAGTTTAGATATGTATGAAGGTTTGATTTTAGGGGAGAAGATAACGGGGAGGATCTTGATTCCCGTTTTTGACTTCCTTACATCGTGGTGTATTCATCTTAGGGGGAGGATCTTGATTCCCCTAAAATTATGAAAATAAGAACATTTCTGATCTAAACTTAAATCGTGTTGTCAAACAACAAAAAGGGGGAGATTGTTGATACAGTCTGACCTGACTGTTGTTTTGATGTTCACACTGATTTAAGTTTGTATCAGATGTTAATTGAACTCGGATTGATTACTGATCAAGGTTGATCATGTGGAAGGGAAAAGTCCAAGTTGGAAACTTGGCACGCGAAGTCGGAGAGGGTTGGTAGCTCGTTCTCCGGACTAGGTCGGAGAGGGCTCGGTAGCTCGTTCTCCGGACCAGGTCAGAGAGGGCTCGGTAGCTTGTTCTCTGGACCGGACGTAGTCGGAGAGGGCTCGGTAGCTCGTTCTCCGGACTAGGTCAGAGAGGGCTCGGTAGCTCGTTCTTTGGACCAGATGAAGTCGGAGAGGGCTCGGCAGCTCGTTCTCCGGACTAGGTCAGAGAGGGCTCGGGAGCTCATTCTCTAGACCGGATTAGGTCAGAGAGGGCTCGGTAGCTCGTTCTCGGACCAATCCTAGTATCACATAGGCGTTGGATCGGTCAACAGACCGATCCAGTGATACTTTGGATGACTGATCGGTCCGCAGACCGATCTAGTGAGACTAAATTTTCTGATCGGTATGGTGACCGATCAGGAAACACTCAGTAGCACACTGAGTGTAATCTGATCGGTCTGTAGACCGATCAGGAGAAAATGTCGCAGAAGGAAAAAGGGCGATGGATTGGTCTATGGATCGATCCACATCCAATCTGATCGGTCGTCACGACCGATCAGACCAGCCTCAGACCGATCAGGCTGTTGTCTGATCGGTCCAAGGGTCTGTGATCGGTCTGCTGACCGATCCACAGTTAAGTTCATTGTGCATGCGCTTTCTCTGATATTTTCTGATTCGCACTTCTTTTTGACCATCTCTGTTTAACCTTCTGTTGTGAGTCTTTTGGAGATACAGGTTGCAGGTACCATACCAGTGCTTAGTTTCAAATTAAGCCTCATCAAAGGAATGAGACAAAGGATCTTTCCACTGCTTTCTCTGCGTCAAATGCATTTGAAGCAGCAACGGCTACAGGTTGCGATTGGCTGTGTTTTTGGCAGTGATCAGGTGGCGATTGACTTAACTCCTGGTGATTGGTTCGAGCTCAGAGGCACCAGTGAAGACCGTGGTTCTATTGGTGTGAGCTCAGAGAATCAGAAGAGGAAGAGAAGCGATTGGCGACGCCGTAGCTTGCAGTAGGGATTCGGTGCAGGTTGGCAGCGATCCGGTGCAGGCTGATCGAATGCAGAGACATAAGAAGCAGTGTATGCTGGAAAGAAGAGGAGAACAAGAAGCAAGTGAAAAGCTGTGTGTGTTTCGGTTGAGAGCTTGCTGTGTTCTTGGACTCTGTCTTCATCATCTTCGTGGCTGTGAGCTTACTTCGATTTTCTTTGAGCCACTATGATCTGTAAGTCTTGTGTGCTTCATTTTAAATCTGTTCGAAGACTTTGTGGAGAGGTTTCTCCACCGAGAAGGAGAGCTTCATTAGCCGGAGTCATCCGGGGTGTGATCTACCGAAGATCAAGGGCTCGTCCACCTTACGGACACACCGAGGAGTAGGTGCAAGTTATCCCCGAACCTCGTATATCTTGTGTTAGTGGTGCTTGGTTCTTTTCTAGTATAATTTCTTTTTGTTTGCTTATTTTCCTCTGCGCTAACAAACTCGCTTAGAATTTTTGTGAAAAGATTAAGATTTTGGTGGAGGCTATTCACTCCCCCCTCTCTAGCCATCCAAAGGATCCCAACAATAGTGACATATTGTAAGGCCCCAACAATACTTCGATAAATCTGTGGATCAGATAGAGTAGGAGAGGATGAAGTTGGAGAGTTGCTTATAGCAATTGGTGTAGAGACCGAACGTGCTCCATCCATTTTAGCTCTTTGAAGAAGTCCAGTAATGTATTTGCTCTGAGAGAGAAGATTGTCATCCTCATGTGGAGTAAGCTCAATACCAAGAAAAAAACGAGCAATATCCAAATCTCGAGTAGGAAATTCTTGATTGAGAAGACTTAATAAAGTTGTGATACCCTTGTGATCATTGCCGGTTATCAGAATGTCATCCACATAAATAAGAAAAAATATCATATTTCCATCATTATATTTGTGAAATAGAGACGAGTCAGTCTTTGATCCAGAAAATCCTTGAGCTTGTAACCAATTAGATAGTCGATGAAACCATGCATGAGGAGCTTGTCGAAGACCATAAAAGGATTTCTTGAGTTGGCAAACATGAGATGGAAATTGTGGATGAATGAACTTAGGTGGTTGCTCCATAAATATAGTTTTCTCAAGATGACCATGGAGAAATGCATTTGAAATGTCCAATTGTCGTACAAGCTAATTAGAACTAACAGTTATTGATAATAATAATTTGACAGATGTAATTTTGATGACTGGGCTAAAAGTATCATTAAAATCAATACCTAGTTGTTGACTAAATCCTTTGACTACAAGTCGAGCTTTGTATCTTTCAAGAGAACCATCAGCTCGATGCTTAAGACAGAATACCCATTTAGAGCCCACAACATTCATTGAGGGAGTGCGCGGAACTAGAGTCCATGTTCCATTGAGAAGAAGTGCATTAAATTCTATAGCCATTGCACTGCGCCAGTTTGGATCCTTGTTTGCTTGTGTAAAATAGGTTGGTTCAATAGATTTTAAAGAGACCACTAGAGCTCGTGGAAGGGGATATTGTTGGTTAGTCCTAGGAAAATGTACCGGTTCCACTGTACAAAAATTTTTTATACAAGTGTTGAACCTTTCCTTAAATAACCTATTGTGATCTTTAGAAGTTAAATTAGGAATCGCAGACGGAACTTAACATCATTGATTCCAAATTTAACTTATCTGTTTTTAATGGTTTAGATTTGAATCGCAAGCGGAACTTAACACTATTGATTCAAATCCACCTATGTTATTAATTCCATTAAATATTAATTTCCAAAATTAGCTTCCAAGACTGCATGGCGAGACACATGGCCTTCTTAGATATGGGAGCAATCACCACCGCCTAGACAAAGCCTTTTAAGGAAAGCTAATATTTAATTTCCTTAAATAACTCTAGATTAACCAAAAATAACAATCGAATAACAAATTCGAAAAATAAAACAAAAGAAACACAAATTCGAAATAAATCCGAAAACTCTAGAATCATATGTCTTTTGTGTTTGGTATTTCCAAAAATAACTTATACAAAGAAAACTACTATGATGCGGAAAATAATTACTAGTTATAATACCTTTTTTTGTAAGCAAATAACCTCTTGATCTTCTACTGTATTCCTCTTCTTATCCCGGACGTTGTGTGGGCAACGATCTACTGAGATGAGAATCCACCTAAGCCACCTTTTTCTCCAAGCAATATTCGGCCACCACAATAGCTCCAAGGGATGCTAGAAACGAAGCCTCCTTTCTCTCCTTCTTCTCCTAGCTAGAACCGGCCACCATGGACTTCTCTTATGTTGATGCCGCCGACCACAAAGGAGGAAGAAAAGAGAAGGAGAAGAGGCCCTAGGGCCAACCACACCAAAGAAGAAAAAGAGAGGAAGAAAATAATAGAGTTAGCATCCATGAAGGCATCTCTACCCTCTCTTTTATAATCCTTGGCCTTGGCAAATAAGGAAATTTAAATAAAAACTCTCTTAATTCTTTATCCATGAAAAGGAAAATTTATTTTAATTAAAAAACAATTTTCTTCTCATTATTATAATGGTCGACCACAACCAAATCTCCAAGCAAATAAAATTTTAAACACAAATTTAAACTTCCTTATTTGCTTCCGGAAATTTTATAAAAAATTTCTCCAATAATTTTTCCCTTGTGGATTATAAAAAGAAAATTTTATAAATTAAAATCATTCTTTTAAACATGTGGATAATTTTCAAAAAGGAAAGTTATCTTAAAAATTAAAATCTCCTTTCAATCTACAAATAAGGAAAGATATCAAATCTTTTCTTAATCTCTTGTAGAAACTTATAAAAGAGATATTTAATTTTTAAACTCTCTTTTAAATCATGAACATGGTTAAAAAGGGAAAGTTTTCTTAAAATTAAAATCCACCTTTCAATCTACAAATAAGGAAAGATTTCAAATCTTTTCTTAATCTTTTGTAGAAAGCTATAAAAGGAAAGATTTAAATTTCAAGCTCTCTTTTAAAACCATGGAATCCACAAAAGAAAAATTTATAAATAAAATCCTTTTTAATATGATGTGGCTGACCACATCATGCTTGGACTCCAAGCATTGGCCGACAACCAACTTGGCTCAACCTTTGGGTCTTGGCCGACCCTAGCTTGGGTTCCAAGCTAGCTTGGTCGGCCACCAAAGAGTGGGTAAGAAGGTGGGTATGTGGTGGGTATAAATCTCTATATACAAGAGACTACGATAGGGACCGAGAGGAGGAATTGATTTTGGTCTCCCGATGAAATTAAGCTTCCCGTGTTCGCCCCGAACACACAACTTAATTTCATCAATAATAATTCATTCCACTAAAGAATTATTATTGAACTACCGCACCAATCCCAAATTACATTTTGAGCTCCTTCTTATTATGAGTGTGTTAGTCTCCCTGTATTTAAGATGTCGAATGTCCACTAATTAAATGAGTTACTGACAACTCAATTAATATCTTAGTCCAAGAGTAGTACCACTCAACCTTATCGTCATGTCGGACTAAGTCCACCTGCAGGGTTTAACATGACAATCCTTATGAGCTCCTCTTGGGGACATTATCAACCTAGATCTCTAGGACAGAGTTTCCTTCTATAATCAACAACACACACTATAAGTGATATCATTTCCCAACTTATCAGGCTTATTGATTTATCGAACTAAATCTCACCCATTGATAAATTAAAGAAATAAATATCAAATATATGTGCTTGTTATTATATTAGGATTAAGAGCACACACTTCCATAATAACTGAGGTCTTTGTTCCTTTATAAAGTCAGTATAAAAAGAAACGACCTCTAATGGTCCTACTCAATACACTTTAAGTGTACTAGTGTAATTATATAGTTAAGATAAACTAATACCTAATTACACTACGACCTTCCAATAGTTTGTTCCTTTCCATCTTGGTCGTGAGCTACTGTTTATAATTTATAAGGTGCTGATAACATGATCCTCTGTGTGTGACACCACACACCATGTTATCTACAATATAAATTAATTGAACAACTACATTTATCATAAATGTAGACATTTGACCAATGTGATTCTTTTATTTCTAAATAAATGTTTATACAAAAGCTAGGCTTTTAGTATACACTCTAACAGATATCGAGTTGCATTTTGTGGGCAATGCTCATAAATATCACTAATGGGAAGCATGCGACGAGAAGCATTATCATCTGACATGGTGATGTAAATGACGGATTTGCATTATCTGAGGATCCATAACCAGAGAGCATATTATCTTCGATCGGCGAGACTTCTAAGATTGGAGCAGCAACCTAAGGTGATTCTAATGGTATAGGAGAGTCATTAGAGAGCTCCGGAGCAGGACCTAGGATGCCATCACTTCTGATAATATTAGGTGGCATTAAGAAGGTGCCACTTGTATCTGGAGGAGAGATTGAAGAAGCTACCGAAAAAGGGAATAGAGACTCATCAAAAGTAACATGTCATGAAATATAAATTCGTCCTGTTGGTATATGCAAGCAACGATAACCATGGTGCAAATTGCTATAACTAAGAAAAACACATTGTAGTGAACGAGAGTCAAGCTTGTGCTTAGAATAAGGGTGTAACCATGGATAACATGCACAACCAAAAATTCGAAGAAAAGTGTAATCAGAAGTTTGGTTATAAAGTTTTTCAAAAGGACATTTATGATTGAGCAATGGAGTAGAAAGTCGATTTATGAGATATACTGCAGTGCTAACAGCTTCATCCCAAAATTTACGCAGAACTGATGCATGATGAAGAAAAGCTAAGGCAGTTTCAACTATATGTCTATGTTTTCTCTCAGCAGTGCCATTTTGTTCTGGAGTGTAAGGACAAAAAACTCGATGAACAATTCCACAAGAGACAAGATGACGATAGAGAGCTTGATATTCGCCTCCCTAATCAGAATGAAAAGAGAGTATTTTACGATTAAAAGATCGTTCAACTTGAATTTGAAAATTACAAAATATATCAAATAAATCAGATTTCCTTCTCAAAGGATAGAGCCAAGTATATTTACTAAAATGATCAATGAATATAACATAATATTGGAAACCTTGATTAGACAAAATAGGTGCAGGGCCTCAAACATCAGAATGAATTATTTCAAGTGGAAAATTAGAAACATGATCAGATGAAGAGAAAGGTAGCTTATGACTTTTAGATTCCATGCAGACCCTACATGAATGAGATAGAGATGAGGTAATAGAAGTAGGTAAATCATACCTATTGATGATTGACTGAATAATACGAAAGGAAGGATGACCAAGTCGAGCATGCCAAGCTGGTTTATTTGTGCGTTCACCAACAAAAGTTTTGATTGAAGAACTCTGAAAACAATAAAGGTCATTTTTTATTCTCCCATAAAACACAATAACATTTGTTCCTCTATCCTTTATAAGATAATGATTATGATGAAACTCAAAAATGACATTGTTATCAAGACAAAACTGACGTGTAGAAAGTAAATTTTTAGTGATAGATGGAACATGAAAGACATTGCGCATGTGAAAAGTTCGATTAGATAAATGAACATATGTGTTTCCAAGATTAGCAATGTCACGCCCCGGGAAAGTCCCTGTCCGAAGAAATTTCGGTAACACCTCCCCTGTACGGGTGACAATCTGAAACATTTCTACAGACACAATATACATCAGCCACATGCGGTTGGAATATATACACAACCACACAGTTAATAATCTCAGCCTACACCGCTGGACAAATATAACAACAACCACGCAGTTATATATATTTTTATCAGCCCACTCGGCTGAAATCAAAACTAACACAACGGAAAAACATAAATACAAGCCCATACAAAATAAAACAAAACACTGCTAGCCAGCTAGGCTTACACCACACAACAACATAACACTCCGGAAACAAAACCGGAACACAAAGCCAAATACACACATTCATCTATCAAAATACAAATAAATAAAAACGGAGACAGATCTTCTAATGTGATGTGGGAACCGGCAGGTAGGATACTCCAAGCGACTCCATAAACAACCTGGTACCTGAAAAGATAGTGTCCACGGGGATGAGTTCAACAACTCAGTGGGTAACAACTGATATGCATAATAAAGTAAATAACAACCAGCACTAATCATGCGTACAGTCTCCTGATATAAGAAGGGTAAATGAAATTGAAATAAGCAGGAGAAAACTGTACTAACCAGGACCAGGGTATAAGTACAACAGGGTCGTCAGACCAAGAGTGTCATAAATCCTGTATGCATGTCAATCATATGCATTCATATAAATGCAGCAAACACAAGCAATAAATGCATCATGCATATGATGCAAATGTCATGGTCACCCCTGGCGTCAGTCAGCCATGTCACACACAATGGTGAAACCGAGTGGGTAGGGCTGTGACAACCATGCACTCTGACGTCACTTCTCTTGATGAGTGACCGAGTGGACGGGATGCTGTCGGAGTACACCTATCCTCCTTCCCCAAATCATAAATGGGGGAGCTCAATGCTCTCATCTCCCGGTGCACGGTGACGGGGAGGAAATCTCTGCCAGCTACCACGCTGCGTCACACTACCCATGAGCGGACCAACGGAGCCAAACAGAGTCCAACCGCCTGCCGGCTACCACGCTGCTACACTAAACCAGTGGAACCAAACAGAGCAGAACCGTCTGCCGGCTACCACGCTGAGTCACAAAACCAACGGAGTCAAACAACAGAACTACCACACACCTGTCTGATATACCACTAACCCATGAGTGGTGGTGTGTACAGATACATGTAACTGGTGATGTGCTCGACAATAATGGAGCATACTATCGGACAACATGCAATCATGCGAGATGATGCATGACACTAAACATGGCAATATCTTGAACAGCATAGCAATATCCATATATAAATATAAAATGTGTACCATAGGAAAATGAATCAAATCAAGGTACACAGACCAGATAAGGTATCAAAAACCCTAGGTCCTGAACATGATAAATAACAGGGTTGTGTCACTACCTCTATAAATATGCATAATCAGGTAAATACTAACATGAGGTGCATGGCAAATAAATAAACAAGCATGTAACAGATCAGGTAGTGATCAACCGAAGCAAATAAGAAAACACAATCGTTGCTATTTGTTAAAGACATTATTATGCATATCAAATGACATAAAGTCAAAGTACCCGTCTCCAAAAGAAAGGATCGTATCCGGTCCAAATCCGACGTCGAGATACTCGTCTTGCGTCAAAATCCTGTGTCACCAATAAATATATATTTTATTTAGCTACATTCCTATAAATAGCTAAATAAAAATCTCTTGCACTAAATTAGGGTCAAACCCTAATTAACACAATAACATAGACCTAATTCCAATTACACTTGTACAACCAATTATACAATCCAACTCATACATAATCCAACCTAATTAATTATCTTACCTCAACACCACAGTCTCCTCTATTGATCCACAACATGTAGTTGCTGTCGGAACAGGGGCAGCCGCAGAAAACCAGATACACCACCGTCGAATTGAATCTAAAATTAGAGACCACCATCCTTAGTTAGCATAACCTTCCACACAACCCAAGTGCTGCTCACGGCAGGATAAGAACCAGATCACAAAATTGAAAATAAAAACAAACCCTAAGCCTTACCTCAAGTTCCATAACCGTTCACGCTACTGGAATCCAAGAGTTGTTGCCCAATAGGGTTGTTCACCGCTAGAAGGTGGCTGCCAGAAAATGGGTGGCTGCTGAAAGACACTCCTCACTGCCCGGATCAAAAGAACATCATAAATCAACCTAGAAATCCATCCAGCCACAAAAAGAAATGTTTTTCCTTACCCTTCTCTGGATTTGGTGAAAATCTAGGGTCCTTTGGCGTGGCAGAAGACCATCGGCTGGAGACCTCACACAGACGGCGGCTGAGGAACTAGGGCAGAGGAAAAGGTGGCGCTGTGAGGAGATCGGAGAGGGCGTCGGTTGTGGCGCTCGGGTGGCTGGCGGCTAGGGCACAAGAGGAAGATGGCAGCCGGAAATCGAGTGGTGCCGATCGGTCAAGTCCGCGTCGCTGGAGGGGAGAGGGAGGTAGCGGCGCTAGGGCTGAGGAGCAGCTCGGCCGGCGGTGGCTCGTGCTCGCCGGCGCTTGGGTAGGGACAGAGGAGAAGGAAACCGCCGGCGCTAGGAGGTTAGGGCACGGGGTGAGTTCGGCGGAGGAGAAGAGGAATGGCACACGGGGAAAAATGAGGGAAACGGCGAGGGAGAGGAGAAAAAAAGAAATAAAAGAAAAGAAAAAGGAAAAAAGAAATGATTTAAATAAAATAAACATTTCCTCGTTAAAACGGGATAACCTAAACAGGCTTTCCCATGCCCCATTTTTTTATCCCCGTAAACTCGTCCATACGGTCTCCGAAAATTTCCAGAAAAATTTCTAAAAATTTTGGAAAATTCCCTTATCATTATTCACCATTTTTTCGGTATTTTATAAGCAATTTGAAAACTTGAACCATCGCCTATTTGCACCGTATCTGAGCCATAATATGACATTACGTCTATAAGGATATTATAATCTGATGTGACATGATGAGTTGCTCCCCTGCCAATATACCAATCAGTAGATGAAAACTCTGGGGTTTTACCATAAGTAGGCACAGACCAAAGAACTTTAGGATATACTTGTGAAATAGATGGTTGTCTTGAGACTGTAGATCCACCAATGAAATTTAAGTCAAATGGACTAGGACATTGAATACCAAAATGTCCAATTTCAAGACAAATTTGACATTTTACTCTAGATCAATCAAGTCTTTTAGGGCATATATTTCCAGTATGACCAATGATATGACAAATCTGACATCGGTCTAAACTTTGTTTTTGGCCTCTTTGCTGTTGTCGAGTATTTGACATCTAAAGTAAAAAAAAATAACTTGTCCGGTGGTAGTGGAGAAAAACCACGGAGACGGAAAAAAATAGAGATTAAGGAAGAGGAAAGAGAAGCAAAGGAATTGGTAGTGGAAGAAAATAAGTATTTTTCGTTTGTTCTGAAAAATAGAGAAGAATAAGAAAATTAAAACACGTAGGAGAAAAGAAGAGGCTTGAGGGAAAAATTTAAAATTCGTCGTTTATAGGATCTCCGCCTCAAGGAATTGAGGAAAGATAAAAAAAAATGCTCTGATACCATGTTAAGAAAAAGAATAGGGAGAGAACAAGAAATAATATGAGAGTAATAAAATCTATTGTTCATTGATATTTGTCCTGTTGGGTTTAATCAGTCCCACATTGGAAAGATTTGGTAAAGATCATGGGGTTAAAATGATGCATGATATCTCCATTGGCATGAGGCCTTTTGGGAAGAGACTAAGAGCAAAGTCATGAGGGCCTAGGCCCAAAGTAGACAATATCATGTCATTTGTGGAGATATGTGGACATCCTTTGGGCACAACAAATGGTATCAGAGCCATGGTCCAGACCAGATGCCATGTGGGGTGGCCTTGAACGAAGTTGAGGGTGGGCCCGGAGCAGGTAAGGATGATCGGATGCTTATGGGAAAGGCCCCGAAGCAGGTCAGGGTGATCGGATACTTGCGGGGAGGCCCAGAGCAGGTCAGGGTGACTGAATGCTTGCAGGGAGGCCTGGAGCAGGTCAGGGCGACCAGATGCTCGCATGGAGGCGAGTAGGTCAGGGTGACCGGATGCTCACAGGGAGGCCCGAAGCAGGTCTAGGTGACCGAATGCTCGCGGGGAGGCCCGGAGTAGGTCAAGGTGACCGGGCGCAGATGCTTGCGGGGAGGCCCAGAGCAGGTCAAGGTGACCGAATACTTGTAGGGGGCAAGTAGGTTAGGGTGACCGGATGCTTACGGGGAGGCCCGAAGCAGGTCAGGGTGACCGAGTACTTGCGGGGAGACCTGGAGCAGGTTAGGGTGACCGGGTACTTGCGGTGAGGCGAGTAGGTCAGGGTGGTCGGATGCTCGCAGGTAGGCCCGGAGTAGGTCAAGGTGACCGGGCGCAGATGCTTGCGGGGAGGCCCAGAGCAGGTCAGGATGACCGGATGCTCGCGGGGAGGCGGCCCTGACCATGAGAATAATTGTGGTCCTTTGTTTGAGGGGAGGATTGTTGGAGTTTAATCAAAATCCCACATTGAAAAGATTTGGTAAAGATCATGGGGTTAAAATGATGCATGATATCTCCATTGGCATGAGACCTTTTGGGGAGAGCCCAAGAGCAAAGCCATGAGGGCCTAGGCCCAAAGTGGACAATATCATACCATTGTGGAGATATGTGGACATCCTTTAGGCACAACATGTCCTAAGGGCAATACAATATATAATGTCTCAAAAAGTACTTGGTCAATTAACTAATTAATAAATAATAGAATTATTTTAAGAATAATTCTGAAAATAATTATAAAAAAATTATTAGAATAATTTAAATACTAATATGATTTGATTTGGTAATTTGATCCGGTCAATAATTTTATTTTATCTCTCTTACGGAAATTAGTACATAGGTATAAAAACTGAATTGAGAGATAAAAACTCTCAAATCGAATATCAAACCATAAAACATATCTAGGAATTTATCGTCATAAGTGAGGGAACTCCTTACTCATCACTCAAGTCATTTACATAATCATCCTCACTACATCATTCATGCATAAAGCAAAGTCAACTCAACTTCTAATCACACTCACACACATCACACCAGCACAATTATATGTGCTACAATTGATGAAACGTAAGAGTGAAAAGAAGAAACACAAACTATAATCAAAATGTGGGACAAGTGTCATCAAGCACGAAGAATCGCGTTCACCGTGACAGAATGTAACATCCAAGAAACACGTGAAGCATCAAAATATGGGCAGTAAGAACACTGTTCTCCTTTATCTCTTTTAGCTTTCACTGCTTGCGGTAACTGAGAACTGCATATACAGTTTGCACCAAAGTGAGAAGGTTGAAGAACACAGCTGCAGTGACACCGATTGTGACCCACCGATTCTTGAAATAGTTTTGCCTCAACCATGAGAAATGCCACAATGCCCAAAGTAGATAATTCCACCGATTCTGGAAATAGTGGCTCTTCACAGTGTTCATTACCTCTGCAAGATAGAAATTGTTCAAGTCGACGACAGGGGCATCCGTCCTTCGGAGCTTGTTGAATACGTGAGCCACTTCTTCATCACTGCGCAGGCGGCTGACGATGATGTTATGTTTCCGGAGCACCGCCACGTCCTTGTCAGTGTTTATCAGGCAGTCCATGAACCAAACGTAAGTGGAGATGTAGTAGCCAACCCCATGGCATTGCTGCTCGAAAGCGATGAGGTTTCGGAGGAGGGAGATGTTGTCATCGTTGATGAGGAGTTGAGGAATCTCCATGGATCTCTTGCTTGCGTCGAAAGTGATGTCCAAGAAGCTCTCGCAATTGATCTTATTTGTAAATTGAATTCTCATTGCCTGGAGCATCTCTGCACTGGGGAAGGAAGATAAGTCGGTGTTGTGAAGCCGTCTTTCCCTGTACTGCGGTTTGACAATTATAAGACTTGAATGGAAAAGATGGAGCAAATGGGAACTTGAATTAATTAATGGATCTGAACGGACGCGCAAGTTGAAGTTCGAGGTCGGAGAGAGGTTTCGGTGAATTTGCTGCATGAGCGAATAAAAAATACCATCGATATTAATATCATCCCAGCCGCACTTCTCGAAGAGATAAAGAAGGGGACGAAGAGGGAACTGGTTTTCGACCACCAACATATCGTTCATAATCGATGGAGCTGCCCACTTCCACGAGTACTCTTCCTTCTGTGTTCCATAACACCCCGCGGCTTGCTCCCGTAGAAACTCGGCCATGAAAGCGCAGTCGAGCATCATCATCGCCACGAACTCATTGCTGGTCATGCTGATCTGCTCCGAATAGGCACAACGTAAAGACGACTCCAAGTTCTTGAATCGCTCGACAATGCGCTGGACTAAAGTCACGTCCGCGGAGCGCCTGAAAAAGTTGGTGGCATAGGGCAATTTGATCCTTTCATCCGTTGCACGAAAGCGTTGCTTTCCATGGTGGTAGGGGCCGAGGGAGACCATCTTTGGTTCAAAAGAATAGGCATTGGTTCTGCGGATGTTCTCAGGAACTCGAAAGATCGTCGCCCGGATGCCCTCCTTCGGTTCGCTTTCCGAGGCCAGTTTCTCCGTGAAAAAACTCGCCAAGAGATGCACATCTCTAAGAATATCGAGGGATGCGATAGAATCATTTTCCATCTCATATAGTTAAACAACCTTTGAAGGATATCTAGAGTTGATTGCAGACTTGTAGCTCTGGATTCCAAGAACTTAAGCAAACTTAAATAGCTCGTGCATACAAATATGCAAATTAACTAACAAAATATAGAAAAAAAAAGGAGACGATTAAGAAGAAGAACTAAAGGTCGGCAAACAAGGATGATTAACAAAACCAGTAGAGCAGCTCCAACCTAGATCGTTTCGGCAACCTGCCTCGCTGTCTGGAAGAGGAGGATAGGGTATCAGACTTGGGAAAGTGTCGGTGCTTTGACATCCTTTTTCTTTTCTTTTCTTTTCTTTTAAAAGGGGGAAAAAAACAAAGGACTTCCAGCGTTATCATCTCTGGCATCACAGATAGTTTAGCAAAGGACTCAGGTTTACTAATTGATTAAAAGACACGTTATATTTTAATATTTATCAAAAAAAGGTATACTTAATTTTCTATTATTTCTATTTAATTCTCGATCATTACTCTTATGTGTTTTCTGATATGGATCTCTCTTTCGCTTCTCTCTCTTTTTAATACATGTATACACATTAGGTCTAATATATTTTCATATTAAATCGAACATGATCCTAATATTTTTTTTTTATATCAGGTTCAACGTGTACTTGATATTTTTCATATAAGATCCACTGAGATTAAGATTTAATTAATTTTTTAATAACATTTTAATACCTGCGGAGATGACAAAATATACAATAGATGATACTGTTGGACTCCTTGCAACCTCATAAATCTACAGGACCTAAAATAGATCCAATCAAACTTATCTAGGTCCATCAGTGGATTTTATTCAAAACTCACTAATCGACCCAAAAACCTCATATTGTAGCTATTTTAGTTTATTTGGATTTCTGAAGATGTAAAGAGTTCAACAATGTCTTCCATTGAATATTTTGACTTTTTCATATGTGTTAAAATTTTATAAAAAAATTAGCTAAATCATAAACACATTCATATCAGACACACAGGGGTTAGGCTTTAGCTGATTCTTTCGATAACATTTTAACTCCTCTGAAGTAGTCAAAATCGCAATAGACGACATCGTTGGACTCCTTGCAACCTCAGAAATCCACAGGATCTGAAATGTGTCCAACTGAACTTGTCCAAGTTCATCAGTGGGTTTAATTTGGTCAAAACTATTAATCAACCTAAAGACGTCAGATTAGACTCATTTCATGTCCTATAGATTTCTGAGGCTACAAGGAGTCCAACGATACTGTCCATTACATATTTTAACTTCTTTGAAGGTGTTAAAATTTTATCAAAAGAATTATCTAAATTAAAAGCCTTGTGGGACTGAAATGATTTGTTTTATGGTTTAGCTATTTTTTTGATAAAATTTTAACACCTCTAGAAAAGTCAAAATATGCAATGGGCAACACCGTTGAACTCCTTACAACCTCCGAAATCTACAGAACTTGAAATGATTATAATATGACATCTCTAAGTCAATTAGTGAGTTTTGACCAAAACTTACTTATGGACCTAGACAGGTTTGATTATACTCATTTTAGGTCTTGTGGATTTATGAGGCTGTAAGGAGTTCAACGATATTGCCTATAGCATATTTCAGCTTTTTCAAAAGTGTTAAAATATTATCAAAAAAATCTAGTAAACTCAAATCGTAGGCCAGACATGAATCATATCAAGCCCACGTTGACCTGATATAAATCCATATCATGCCCATATTAGGACTAATATGGATTCATATCAGGCCCAATGTGGGCATGAAATGAATGAGTTTATGCTTTAGTTGATTTTTCAGATAAAATTTTAACACTTCGGAGAAGCCAAAATATGTAATAAATAACACCTTGGACTCCTTATAGCCTCACTGAGCCACAAGACCTGAAATGGTTGCAATCTGAGGTATCTAAGTCAATTAATGTGTTTTGACCAAATTAAATCCATTGATAGATCTAGACAAGTCCGATTGGACCCATTTAAGGTCATATATGTTGGTGCAATCGACCTAAGTTTGTTCAGTACAATCATGATTTTGATGTGTGTGTCAAAGAGTTTAAGTTAGGCTTTCATATGTATTTGATATGTGTTTAAGTCATGCAGGACTTGGTGAAACACATGAGGAACTTGGTGTGACCACGTTTGAGAAGCTCATCCAAGGGCTTAGATCTTTGAGTCGGTGAAGGATAGTGTGGAAGACATTTGATGGACCACCGGACGAGGAGCAATGGAGTGAAGCCAAATGAAATGGACTTCAAGGCAACATGAAGGATGACATAGAGAGGGGCCGCAGGCTCGGGTGCATCTGAGGGACGAAGGCCAAGGAAGAGGGCTTCAAAGGGCAACTCTGGAAAGGATGAGTGTGAGTGTGTAATCGGGACTAGTCGACTGATGGAAGTGGTAGTCGACTAGTCCAGTCAGCTGAGCAGTCGACCAGGAGCGAACAGAAGCATTCTGTTCGCTCAGCCAGCAGTGACCAGTCGACTGGTAAGTGACCATTAGCGGTCATTGGTAGAAACACTGATTCTGCCAAGTAGTCGTTGGCTGTGACCAACGGTTGCATCAGTCGACTGATGGAAGTGTCAATCGACTGTTGCGCAGGAAATGAGTTGTCTTGTGATCAACTCTTTCCTCTCTATATATTGGAAGCTTGGAGCATTGAAGGAGGTTACTGATCTTGTTGATACACTCCTAGTCTTGGCCTCCAAGCTTCCAAAGCCTAACACTCTTCTTCCAATTCCTATTCTCAATCTTGTAAAGAAGAAGAGTGCCTTGTGAGAGGTTGTACTCCACCGAGAAGGAGTAAGCTTTAGCCGGAGATTGCCGAGACTAATCCACCGAAGGATTAAGGGTTCGTACACCTCAAAGACAAGCCTTGGAGTAGGAGCAAGCAATCTCCGAATCACGTAAAAGGAATTGTGTTAGCGTTTGATATTCTTTCTCTACATTGCTTTTATTGTTATAGTTATATTTCCGCTTGCACACTAACCTTCTTGTAGAGAACTAAATGACTTGGGGGTGCACGACTATTCAACCCCCTTTTAGCCGGCCATCTGATCTCCAGCAAGTGGTATCAGAGCGAGGATACCCTTCAACGGACTAATCGCCAAGAAGAGCAACATCATCAAATGGTCAGCTTAGACATTCAACCACCCAAATTCGAAGGAGACTTCTCTTGGTGGAAGAAAAGAATGGAGGTATTTTTTTATACCAATTTTGATATAATGCTAATCATGAGAAGTGATTTTGAAGCACCTAAGGATGAACACAATGAGACAATTGACATAACAAGATGGACCAAGAATCAAAGGGAAGGAACATTTAGCAAATTCAAAGGCAATACACCACCTACTAAATGTGCTTCCCTAATAAGAAGTAACTTGGATTGGGAACTACACAAGTGTCAAAGATTTATGGGAAAAGCTCATAGAGCTTCATGAAGGCACATCAGAGGCAAAGTTAGCAAGAGGAGACCTTCTCCGAACTCAATTCAACAACATCAAACTTAAAAAAGGAAAAAAGGTATCTTCACTTCATGCTAAAATTAAAGAAATTTTAATTGGACTAACAAGTGTAGGTGAGAAATTCTCCAATCAAGACATTATGATGAAAGTCATTAATGCTTTCCTAAGAGCCTCGACATGGAGCTCAATTGTAGACTCATTCTACATTTCAAAAGATCTAGAGAAATCTTTTTTAGATGAATTCTTCTCAACAATGGAGCTCCACGAAACTAGAGTTGAAGGGCTAGATGGAGAAGCCCATAGATCAAGAGGAGTAGCCCTTGTGGCAAACAAGGGAAAGGGTAAGAAGAAGAAGTCTTCATCCCCATCATCCTCCGACTTTGAAGAATCAAGCACCTCAATGGATAGCGATCAAAAGGCATATATTGTAAGGAAGATGAGAAAAATATCTAAAACATTTTCTACTAACAAATCCCATGCTAGGAAAAATTCAAGAAGCAAGAGTAGAACTAGGAAGGTCATTTGTTACAATTGCCAAGGAGAATGACACATGAGAGATGAATGCCCCTCTTAAAGAAGAAAGCATAAAAGAAGAAGGAAGAGAAGAAGAACTCAAAAGAAAAAGAGAAGAAGGTCAAAAACCTAAAAGCAACATGGGATGATCCATCGTCATCGAAGGAAGAACACCATGTGTCCCATTTTTTGTTGGAGTAATTTGGATACCCTAAGTTTTGATGTTTGCGCAAAGGTTTAAGTTAGGTTTATTGTTATATTTGATATGTATTGTGAGTGTGCAAGATACAGGTACAACAAGAAAAGTCCAAGGGTGATCTTGGAAAATGAGGAAAGTCTAAGGATGAGTCTTGGCGATGTAAGTCCAAGCATGTAGTCTTGGCAATGCAAGTTCAAGTGTGACTTGGCAATGGATGAAGTCACGGAGGTGCGACCTCTTGGTAAAGGAAGACCCGACAATAATGGCAAGACCGATGGAAGCTCTAGAAGGCGAGACGTGAAGGATGGGGAGACATCCAAGGGACGCAAGGCTGATGGAGGAGGTTAGAAGACTAGGTCTAGGTCGAGCGAGGACGAGTATTGAGTGAATGTATTTGGGGGGGAAGTTAAATCATAGGATTAGGGTTTACTGTAGCGTTACTGTAGCAGTATTGTAGCAGTCGACTAGTATTTTCATTAGTCAACTGGTGCGGTCGACCAGGCAGTTGACTAGGAGCGAAAAGAAAGCTTCTGTTCATTCAGTTAGTATAGAGCAGTCGATTGATGGAAGTATCAGTCGACCGATATCGAGCCGTTGGGTTGTAACGGTTGAATCTCCACAGAGGGCAGTCGACTGATGGTTTTGGCAGTCGACTGGTAGGCGAGGTTTTCCAACTCGTGGCTTATATAACCAAGCATTGGAAGCTTAGTTAAGGTTGATGAAATAGAGGTGGTTAACCCCTATTAGTAGTCTTCCAAAGCCTCCAAGCTCTTCTTGTGATCTAAGAGTATTTGGATCAAGGTTGTGGTGAGGTTTCTCTATCGAGAAAGAGGTTTGAGCTAGCCAGAGGTTTCCGAGGAGTCATCCACCGATGGATTGGGACCGTCTACCTTACGGACAGCCGTGGAGTAGGAGCCCTAATCTTCGAACCACGTAAATGCCTTGTGTTACAATTTGTTTTAGTTTATTGTTTTTCCTTATTGTTTATAGGGATTAGCTTTCTTCTTGTTAGTTTGTATTTTATTTTTCGCTACGTACTAACAAGTGTAGGAAGTAACGATTTGTGTGAGACGCTATTCACCCCCTTCTAGCGGACGTCAAGGTCCCAACAATTAGTATCAGAGCTAGGTGAGCTCTTGTTGGACTAATCACCAAGGGAGCGAGTGCTAGAGGAAGAAGATGGAGTCAGAAGGTCCGCTAGGATGGGACATCCGAATCCCACCTCCATACGAGCGCGAGGACTTTGACTATTAGAGGAAGCGCTTGGAGATGTGGTTCCAAATGAATTGAAACCAATGGATTGCATTGGAAGAACCGTTTAAAGCTCCAATAGATATGAAGGGAAAGCATCTCTGACCTCGATATTGGACCGAGGAGCAAAGGGAGCAATTGGAGATAAACAAGGAGGTAATTAGAATTTTAATTAATTTGCTACCTCCTAATGCGGTATTGACTGTAGGTAAATATGAGAATGCAAGCGACCTTTGGAAAAATATAATTGCACTTCATGAGAGTCTTACACAAATCCAAGAAAAGGAGGAGCCCAAGGAGAATGACTCATTGATCCAAGAAGAGAATAACCAATCGGATGTTGACACGGGTTCAACATCTGAGGAGGAGAAGGAAGATGAGAATGTATCATCCACATCTTCAAGAGAGGAAGAAGTGGAACCGTCCACATCATCAAGTGAAGAGGAAGAAGAGCAATCTAAGGAAGAGGAGATCTTGGAAGCTCAACCCTCCACCTCAACTACCAAGAAGAGCACAAAGGCCAACATCAAATGCTTTGAGTGTGGTAAGATGGGGCACTGCAAGAGTAGGTGTCATTCACTCAAGAAGGTAAAGGAGGTAAACCCTAAACTCACTAAAGTTAATTTAGAAAATAATGTGAGTTGTAGGAAGAAGAAGAAGGAAAAGAAGCACATTAGGTGGTTTACATGTGGTGAGCGGGGGTCACTACCACACAAAGTGCCCAAAGAGAGGAGAGCTCAAGAAATTGGCGCACTTGAAGAAATGGGAAAAGAAGAGGAGATCAAGTCAAGGAGGAACTTCAAAGGTAAAAGAAAAGGTAATCCCTATTTTAAAGTTTAATCCAAGCTCTAATTCTTATATGCTTGTTATAAATAATGTAGATTATTTACCCAAGCATAATCAAGGATTTAGGTACCATGATAGGAATAGGGTTAATGTAGGTGATAATCTTAGGAAATATATTCATGCTAAATCTAGTAAGGGTAGATATAATAAGGCCCAAATGATGTGCATAGATTATATACACTTGTTTAGCATATTTTGACGCACATTCACATATTTTGCACATATTTTATCTATGCATTTTCATACTTCCAGCTTTGCTTTTAGCATATTTACGCTTTTTATTCGGAGATCTATTTTTGTACATTTTCTGTATGCAGGAGTCGATTTTGGAGAGGAATTAATGCCCGAGGCAAAAATTACAATGGATGAAGGAAGAGGCTTGAGTGCCACACGACCCTGACATGGGGGGTTGCCCAGGTCGTGTGGTGATCACCACCCGTGTGGTTGCAGCAGAGGAGGAAGTGGCCATGATCGTGTGTGCATCACACGGATGTGCCAGGTTTGAAGCAAAGAAAGTTCATGGTCGTGTGCACTACACGACCGCACAAGCCCTCCAGAGCTGAAGCAGTACACGGCCATATAGATCTACACGGTCGTGCAACATTTCCAGAGGCCAAGCAAGCCCTGACCGTGTGCACCACACGACCGTGAAAGAGCTCCAGAGTCGAAGGCAGAGCAAGCCGTGTAGATCTACACGGTCGTGCAAAGGGGAGCAGTGGCAAAGCATACCACGACCGTGTCTCACACACAGCCGTGTGAGTTGAGCAGAGAGGGGAGTAGCACAGGTCGTGTGAGCTTCACATGGCCGTGTCTCAGAGCCGTGTGGCGCCCAAATCACTCTTCTATATAAAGCCTCCTTCATGATTTGAAAGGGGATCTTCTCCCCTTTGGGAGAGAACAAGATTTGGGTGATTCCTCTCCATCTTGGAGAGATTTTCCGGCGATTGAAGGGTAGATCTTCAACGTATCGACTCCAGAATCGAGGATTGGATCCGAAGATATTCTTCATTGTAGATAAGCTTTCTCCCTCTCTCTTTTATTGGATTTGGGGATCAAGAATGCTTGTAATCTTTCTCTTTTCGGATTTCCTTCCTCGTTCTATGGATTAGATCTCTTTGTTCTAGGATGGAGGGAGTATTTGTAAGTTGAATTGATGTAAAACTCTTGTGGATTTGTCAATTTCCTATTTCTATGATTTCATCCTGTTTGTACCTATTCAATCTTGTGTGGATTGTTGTGATTTTGACCTAATTCCCTTTCTTGATTGAATGTTTGAATACCTTGTGGATCTTATAGAGATAATCTCTCATTCAATTTTTTGAGGGACGTTAGTGACAGACAAGCCCATGTAAGGACGTTTGAGGAATGATCTTGAGGGTGAAATAGGGTCATTCAAGGGGGTAGGATATATTGTATGCGTTCATATTTTATATCTTGATGCGGTTGAGGGGTGATGAATTCTTATGTTGATTATCCGAGGGACGCACTTGACAGACAAGCCCGTGTAAGGACAACAAAGATACATTCTTAATTGATCACATTTAGGTATAGATTTCAGTCCTAGGCCGGTTGTCTATTGCAAGAGAGAACCGGCAACCTTCTACAAATGATGGACAATTGAGGAATAAGATTTGGTAGATCATTTACATTGATTAACCTTACAAAGAAACCAAAACTCCTAGAACATCCATTTATCATAGCCCTTATTCTTGTTTCTATTTCTTTTATTTCTATGTTGTTGTTCATTAGTTGCACTTAGTTTCTGAAAATCAATTGATTAGTTGTTTAGCTAATTCGTGTTGAGAAATCTTTAGTGGTTATTCTAATCCCTATGGATACGATATCTTTTATTATTACTTATGACATTTCCGTACACTTGCGGAATGTCAACACCAAACCACTTTACTTAAGGGAAGGAAAGTGGTTAAAACCTAAGCATAAATCCTAAGAATGGGAGACATATACCTAGGAAGGTGGGTAGGTCTACGGATGTCCAAGGTGGACATGTTGATTTAA
Organism: Zingiber officinale; assembly: GCF_018446385.1. Taxonomy (NCBI): domain Eukaryota; kingdom Viridiplantae; phylum Streptophyta; class Magnoliopsida; order Zingiberales; family Zingiberaceae; genus Zingiber; species Zingiber officinale. The sequence goes on from NC_055991.1 coordinate 113,929,837, forward strand.
GGGTTAGAACCATAGAATTAGAAAATCAAGTCTTGAAGGTAAGACTTGAAGAAATGGAGAAAGCCCTAGGTAGATTCATTGTTGGATCTCAAGGACTTGATAATGTTATGGGTTGCCTAAGACCCAAAAGTGATATATTGGGTTTGAGATACCAATCTAGTCTCTCCAAGGCCAAGAAGAAATCATATGCTAGGGTGGCAAATGATAATTGCAAGGGAGAGTCATCTAAGGCCAATAATAAGGAATATGCTAGGGTAGCATATAATTATAGCAAGGATGAGGTGTCCAAGATGAATGAAAAAAAGAAATTAACCAAAGACAAGGTGTCTAAGATTAAGAAAGTCAAGTTTGTAAGCCAAATGTCACCTATGGTACACCATGTGGGTGTAGCCATAGTGGATGAGTCACCAAGAGAGGTGACTAAGGTTAAGATTCCTAAGGTTAGGAAGAGCCTTTGGGACCCATGGTAGATGAGTTATCAAATGTGCTAAGTGGTTAGGAGACGGACTTGAGTCTCTAACCTAGTGGGTTGGCACAATTAGGATGATATCATGCATGAAAATATGACATTGGAGTCATATTGCATGAAAATTAGTTTTTGATGTATAGATGCTATATAAACCCATGTTAGGGATGTATTGTGGTTTAATATGGGCAAATACATCAAGAGAAAGCTAAAACTAGGACTTTAAGTCAAAGTTCAATTGAATCATTTAGATAGTTTTGAATTTTGTTTCATTCTTGGGATCCATGATAAATATATTTATATATATATATTTCCCAAGTAGACATTGGTAAAACAGACCTCTCTTTAAAATTTAAAAATTTTTGGAGATCTGTGAAATTTCTTGTGTATTTTTGAAGTTGGGTCAAAAGGTTAATTTTTGATGAAACAGTGTACCAGTCGACTGGTACAGTTACTAGTCGACTGGTAACAGTGTTTTTGAGCACAAAAGGTCTCTGTGAGCTCATTTTGACGAGGACAGTCGACTGGGGTTTATACCACTTAATTGGTAACACTGTTCATGAGCACAGAATGTCTTTGTAAGCTCATTTTGACGATGACAGTCGACTGGGAATTATAGCAGTCAACTGATATGGTCTGAAAATATTTTTCAGCATTAGAAAATGATCAAAAGAGTAGTGAACATGTATGTAATCTTATGGGGGATTAATACATGATGTTTACGGTCATTAGAGGTCAAAGAGTCCAATAATTGGGATATTTTTGGAGCTCGTTTTGATGTATGTCAAAGGGGAAGAAATTTAGGTTTAAGTGGAAAACCTACACACCTTTGTAAGAAATCCTAGTTCGAGGGAGAGCTTAGATGAAAGGGGAGCGATTACTCATTTATTAGCAAAGGGGGAGAAGTTTACCTTTGTAAGAAATCCTAGCTCAAGGGGGAGCTTTGGTGAAGGGAGAGCCTAGGATTAGGTTCCATGATTTATGCATGTGTAGATTACATGTTTATTTGCATTATTATTGCTATATTGTTTCTCTAACTTAAACGAGTTACCAAACATTAAAAAGGGGGAGATTGTTGGAGCAATTTGGGTACCATAGGTTTTGATGTTTGGGAAAAGGTTTAAGTTAGGTTTATTGTTATATTTGATATGCATTGTGAGTGTGCAGGATACAGGTACAACAAGAAAAGTCCAAGGGTGATCTTGCAAAATGAGGAAAGTCTAAGGATGAGTCTTGGCGATATAAGTCAAAGCATGTAGTCTTGGCAATATAAGTTCAAGTGTGACTTGGCAATGGATGAAGTCGCGGAGGCGCGACCTCTTGGTAAAGGAAGACCCGACAATAATGACAAGGCCGATGGAAGCTCTAGAAGGCGAGACGTGAAGGATGGGGAGGCATCCGAGAGATGCAAGGCTGATGGAAGAGACTAGAAGGCTAGGTCTAGATTGGTCGAGCGAGGACGAGTGCTGAGTAAATGTACTCAGGGGGGTTAAATCCTAGGATTAGGGGTTACTGTAGTGTTACTGTAGTAGTATTGCAGCAGTACTGTAGCAGTCGACTGGTGCGGTCGACTGGGCAGTCAACTGAGAGTGAACAGAATGCTTTTGATCGTTCAGTTAGTGTGGAGCAGTCGACTGATAGAAGTATCAGTCGACTGGTATCTAGCCGTTGAGTTGTAACGGTCGAATCTCCACAGAGGGCAGTCGACTGATGGTTTTGGCAGTCGACTGGTAGGCGGGATTTTCCAATTCGCAGCCTATATAACTAAGCATTGGAAGTTTAGTTAAGGTTGACGACATAGAGGTGGTTAACCCCTATTAGTAGTCTTCCAAAGCCTCTAAGCTCTTCTTGTAATCTAAGAGTGTTTGAATCAAGGTTGTGGTGAGGTTTCTCCATCGAGAAAGAGGTTTGAGCTAGCCGAAGGTTTTCGAGGAGTCATCCACCGATGGATTGGGATCATCCACCTTACGGATAACCGTGGAGTAGGAGCCCTAATCTCTTAACCACGTAAATGCCTTGTGTTATGGTTTGTTTTGGTTTATTGTTTTTCCTTATTGTTTATAGGGTTTAGCTTTCTTCTTGTTAGTTTGTATTTTATTTTCCGCTGCATACTAACAAATGTAGGAAGTATCGTCCACCTTGCGGACATCAAGGTCCCAACATTTATCTCTAATGGGAATTGATGATGTAGCCTCCACCTCATCTGAAAATGAAGAGGGAAAGAGCTCAAGTGAAGATGAAGAAGGGAGGTCAAGTGAAGGGGGAGGTCAAACATCGAATTTGGACTTCTCGGTAAGTGAGGTACATAATCTTTCTCCCCATATTTTGATTAAAATTATTTCAAGTACAAATGAAGATCTGTTTAAGGCTAAAAGGAAAAACAAATCATTGAGGCATGTTATTTGTATGCTTGAAGAAAAATTAGAATTCATATCCTCTAAGGTTGAGAACTCTAATATGCATGCATCTAGTTTAAATGATTCATGTTTGAAAGAAGAAAATAGGAAATTAAGGGAAAAGATTTCAATACATATCAATACATAACAAGATTTTAAATTGATACACAATTGCATGTTTTTAAGATTTTTGAGATTTGGTCAAAATTTCAAAAATATTTTGATTTTCTATGAAAATATATTTTTTTCTTAATAGAGGACCTTAAAAGAAATATGTTCTCAAAATTTCATGATTTTTTAAATTTTTTAAATTTTTTAAAATTTTTATGTATTTTTGAAGTTGACTTCAGAATGTTGAAATTTAAATAGCATATGTATCAGTCGACTGTATCAGATACCAGTTGACTGGTACATGATTTCCAGCACTTTCAGAAGCTGGTCTTGGTTAACTTAGTCCAAAATTTGATGTCATGGTATTTGTGATTATTTGGTACAATCTTTTTGATGATGTCAAAGGAGGAGAAATGTGAAAGTTCAAGTTAGAAACTTAATTCTCCATATTTGTGTAAAATATAAAAACTAAGGTTGAGAGCATATGTTAAGGGGGAGTTTGGATTTACACTTCATGTTTACATATTGATTGTAATTTTCAAGTTATTATTTGTGCCTAACTTAAACATATTGCCACACATCAAAAAGAGAGGGATTGTTGGTGCAATCGACCTAACTTTGATCGGTACGATCATGGTTTTGATGTGTGTGTCAAAGAGTTTAAGTTAGGCTTTCATATGTATTTGATATGTGTTTGAGTCATGCAGGACTTGGTGAAACACATGAGGAACTTGGTGCGACCAAGTTTGGGAAACCCATCCAAGGGCTCGGATCCTTGAGTCGGTGAAGGATGGTGTGGAAGACATCCAAGGGACCGTGAGACGAGAAGCAACGGAGTGAAGCCGAAGGAAGTGGACTTCAAGGCAACATGAAGGATGACATGGAGAGGAGCCGTAAGCTCAGGTGCATCTAAGGAACGAAGGCCGAGGAAGAGAGCTTCAAAGGGCGACTCCAAAAAGTATAAGTGTGAGTGTATAACCGGGACCAGTCGACTGATAGAAGTGGCAGTCGACTGGTCCAGTCAACTGGGAGTGAACAGAAGCATTTTATTCACTCAGCCAGCAGTGACCAATCGACTGGTACTTTCACCAGTTGACTGGTAAGTGACCGTTAGTGATCGTTGGCAGAAACACTGATTCTGCCAAGTAATTGTTGGCTGTGTCCAACGGTTGCACCAATCGACTGATGGAATTGTCATTCTACTGGTGCATAGGAAATGAGTTGTCTTGTGATCAACTCTTTCCTCTCTATATATTGGAAGCTTGGGGCATTGAAGGAGATAACTGATCTTGTTGATACACTCCTAGTCTTGGCCTCCAATCTTCCAAAGCCTAACACTCTTCTTCCAATTCCTAGTCTCAATCTTGTAAAGAAGAAGAGTGCCTTGTGAGAGGTTGTACTCCACTAAGAAGGAGTAAGCTTTAGTCAGAGATTGTCGGGGACTAATCTGTTGGTGCAGAAAGCATCCGACGATTGAACCTGAGTTTTGATTATGTCAAAGGGTTCAAAGTTAAGTCGTTTTGCTATCTAATATGTTGAATGAACTTGCAGGAAAGTCCTAAGGTTTTTTAGGCAAAAGTCCTAGCTGCGGGAAAACCCTAGGGGGCGGTAACCCTAGATCATAGGGGGTGGTAACCCTATGCAGAAAGTCTTGGCGGGTCGGAGCTTCGGGCAAAAATCCTAGTGGGCGGTAACCCTAGGTTGAAATCCTGTGTCGCGAACCAAGTAGAATTCTGGGCAGGTCGTGGACTGGACATCCAACATGAAGACCGAAAGCATCGGACACTGAGTAAAAGTCCAGTCGGTCTGGAGGACCGAGCTGGCAAAAGGTAAACTCTCTTGAGTGGAGTAGGTGAAGACGCGTTCCCCGGAAGAGGGAACAGTAGGCTTCGGTTCGACCTAGGGTTTCCGGTAGGAAATCCGAAGTCAGAATCGGACAGTCCATTGACTGTCAAAATGTTTATATTATCATGATTATTATGTGCTAACTTTGTTTTGCAGGATACGTTGTGTTTTTGTGGACTAACGTGTTTTGCAGGGTCAAAAGACAAATTTTAGCCTCAGATGAATAGTGTCCGAGGTGCCTCCATGGAGATTGGAGGCGCCTCGGGTGTAAAGGGTTAGCTGGCTTTGAAGTGGGGCTTGAGGCAACTCAAATGGAGTCTGAGGCGCCTTGGACATCTTCGAGGCGCCTCAAAGGATTGATGGAGGCGCCTCCAGGCTGATAAGAGGCAGCGACGCAGCAGCTTATCTCAGCGGTCAACTCGGGATAATTCTTGGTGTTTGAGGCGCCTCCATGGGTCATTGGAGGCACCCTCAACGTCCAATAAAAGGATGTCTCGAGGCAGCAGCTAGATCATCACATTCTAAGCAACCTTTCTGCAACCAGCTGCTAACGAGAAGTTCCGACGATGCTGCAACTTGACGCCGACGACCCGGAGTTGAAATTCTTCTATTTCTTTTGTCATTGGTATACTTTACTACTTTGAATTGTACTTCAATTTGTAATTCTTTTGACGAGATTATAGTTGTTACCCACTGAAAGCGATCAATGATCGCGGGCCTTGGAGTAGGAGTCGCCCAAGGCTCTGAACCAAGTAAATACTTGGGTCTTCTTGGGTCTGATTGTTTTTATTTTAATTCCGCTGCTTATTACTCGTTAGTTTTACGAATCTGAAATGAGTGAAAGACACGAGCACTATTCACCTCCCTCTAGCGCTTTCGATCCAACAATTGGTATCAGAGCGGGGTCGCTTCGATTTGGTGCAACCACCAATCAAAAAAACTTTTCGTGGTCTTTTTAAATTTTTCGAAGTCGATTGGAATTAGTTTAATTACTATATTCTGGTCTATTTTTTCGAATCGAATTTTGATCGAAGTTGGTACAACACCACTCGAGTTCGCTTTTCTTATTTTATACCTCACTGCTAATCCAAGATCAAGTCCTGGGACATTCTTTTCTGTTTTTCTTGTGCAAGTTTTAAATGGCCCTCCAAGAAGGCTTTAGCACAGTCCGCTCGCCACTCTTTTCCGACGAGGACTTTGGCTATTGGAAGAACCGGATGAAATACCACCTCAAGACGCAAGTCGAGATGGAGATCATTATCCAGACCGGTCTCGAGCTTCCACGTGACGGCACCGGAGAACTAGTCTCATGCATCAACTGGGACACCAGCATAATGAAGACGGTAGAAGCCAATGCCAAAGCAACTTGCATGCTACAATGCGGGCTGACGAAGGAGGAACTCAACAGAGTAGGACCCTTCTCAAGCGCTAAAGAGTTATTGGAAAAGCTAATTGAGCTACACGAGGGCACCTCCGACGCTAAAGTAAGTAAATGCGACTTAATTTTCAATAAATTATATAATATTAAAATATAGGAAAATGAGACGGCTAACAAACTCTACGCTCGGATACAAGACCTACTCAATGGGCTTCATGCGATTGGATAAAAGGTAGACAACAGGGACATAATCAGGTACTCCTTAAATGCCTTTCCGATTGGGCATCCATGGTAGATGCGTACAAGGTTTCTAAGGACTTTTCCTCTATTAAATTAGATGAATTATTTGCAGAGCTTGAACTCCATGAGCAGACTAATGCACGCCCGGACGAGAAAGGTGTTGCTTTGGTTGCAGGTACAAGCAGAACCCGAGAAACTAAAGCAAAGCACAAAACCAAACCCGAATCCAAAGATGAATCAGAAGATAACAACGAGATTGTTTCCAAGCTATTTGGATCTGCAGAAATAAGAAGGCGACTCGAACGAACACGGAGGACAAGTCGGGAGTCACCTGCTACGATTGCAACCAGAAGGGGCACTACAAGCCGGATTGCCCAAACAAAAAGCAACGAAGAAAGAAGACATTGAAAGCAACTTGGTCCGAGTCATCAGACGAATGCGAGACTGATGAAGAAGAACTGAGGAAATTAAATATATAATTTCTTTGAGCAGCTCTGTCTAGGAAGTGGTGGATGATCCCATACCCAAGAACGGTGAGTGTCTCGCCACGACCTGAGAACCAATCTTAGAAATGTGTATTTAATTGACTAGTTGAAAAACCTAAGTTTAACTCAAATGTAAATTAATCCTTAGAAATAATCTAAATTCTAGATAACCATCTCACAAAACCTATAAGGATTACTGTTTGATAACTTAGACTTGGGTGAGATGGATTTAGGATAAATTTACTCAAATTAATAAAATAGATTAACTTAATCAACTAAACTAATTTAATGAAATCTTTTAAAACCCTTTTTAAAAAAAAACATTTAAAAAATTATTTTGAAAAATCTTTAAAAAAACATTGAAAAAATATTTTGAAAAATCATTTTAAAAAAAGCATTTAAAAAATTATTTTCAAAAATATTTTTAAAATACATTTAAAAAATTATTTTAAAAAATCTTTTAAAAAAACATTTAAAAAATTATTTTGAAAAAATATTTAAAAAAACATTTAAAAAATTATTTTGAAAAATATTTTTTAAAAAAATCATTTTAAAAAATATTTTAAAATCATTTTTAAAATATTTGAAAAATTATTTAAAATTCATTTTAAAAAATATTTGAAAAATTATTTTAAAATTATTTTAAAAATATTTGAAAAATTATTTAAAAATAATTTTATAAATATTTGAAAAATCATTTTAAAAATCATTTTAAAAATCATTTTAAAAAATATTTGAAAAAATATTTTAAAATCATTTTAAAAATTATTTGAAAAATTATTTAAAAATTATTTTCAAAATATTTTAAAATTTCTTTTAAAAATCATTTTTAAAATTATCTAAAAATTCTTTTAAAAATCATTTTAAAAATTATTTGAAAAATTATTTAAAAATCATTTAAAAATCATTTTCAAAATCTTTTAAAATTTCTTTTAAAAATCATTTAAAAATTCTTTTAAAAATCATTTTAAAACTTATTTAAAAATCATTTAAAATTGTTTAAAACTCATTTAAAAATTCTTTTAAAAAAATCATTTGAAAAATTATTTGAAAAATCTTTGAAAAATTACTTGAAAAGTTCTTTTGATAAGTGATTGAAAAATCATTAAAAAAATCACTTTACAAATCCTTTAAAATTAACTCCATCTCACACTCACTCATAAGCTGAACATGATTGCTAAGCTAGAATGGGTGAAATGAAAAATTAGGAAAATTATTTTATTACGTTTCTTAACCTCTCATGCTTGAGCTCTAGGATCCTCGAAATGTTTAAGGTATTAATTAAGGGGGAGTGAAGAGAGTCAAGTTAAAATTTTTATTTAAACTTTAAAGTTTTTGTTAAACTCTAAGTATTTTCAAAAAGAATTTCAATTTTAGCTAAATATTTTCAAAATTAAATATTTTTTGAAAAAAACATTTAGCTAAGTACTTTTCGGAGCATTTTTTTTAAAGCAATTGTTTGCAAATGCTAAGTTTTGCTATGTTTTTGTTGAAAACACTAAGTATTTTTCAAAGCATTCTCAAAATTTAGCTAAATGTTGCTCCAAACTACTCTTTCTGAAAAACTAAGTCTTTTAAGGTTAAATACTTGACAAAACTATTATTTTCAAAAGTTTGGCTGAGTCTTTAAGGAATTTTTTTTTTCAAAGCAAAATTTCACTAAGTTTATGATATTCCCTTTCAGCTAAGTTATTAGCTAAGGAATTTCTAAAAATTAAAAGTATTTTCTAAACTTAGCTATTTAACAAGGTATTTTTCAATTTTAAAACTATAAATTTAGCTAAGGATATTTTCTTTTTAAAAACAAAATGAAAGGTTTCAAAACTTATGCTTGTTTAAAAAGTTAAATATTTTTCAAAGTATTTCTAAGTGACTAAGTATTTTAGAACTACATTCAGCTTTGTTCTACCCTTAGTTAAATTTTTTTTTCTCACTCCTTAGTGTTCTTTTTGATTTATGTCAAAGGGGGAGAGAGGTCAAAGTTAAGGGGAGTATAAGGAAAAATTATTTATTCTTTCTCTCTTTAATGTTTAAAAATTCATTATGTTACTATTATTGTTATTACTTAACTTTGAACCATCGTGTTACCATAATAAAAAAGAGGGAGATTGTTGGTGCAGAAAGCATCCAATGAATGAACCTGAGTTTTGATTATGTCAAAGGGTTCAAAGTTAAGTCGTTTTGCTATCTAATATGTTGAATGCGTTTGCAGGAAAGTCCTAAGGTTTCTTAGGCAAAAGTCCTAGCTGCGGGAAAACCCTAGGGGGCGGTAATCCTAGGTCATAGGGGGTGGTAACCCTATGCAGAAAGTCTTGGCGGGTCGGAGCTTCGGACAAAAATCCTAGGGGGCGGTAACCCTAGGTTGAAATCCTGGTGTCGCGAACAAGGTAGAATTCTGGGCAGGTCGTGGACTCGATGTCCAACATGAAGACCGGAAGCATCAGACGCTGAGTAAAAGTCCAATCAGTCTGGTGGATTGAGCTGATAAAATGTAAACACTCCTGAGTGGAGTAGGTGAAGACGCGTTCCCCAGAAGAGGGAATAGTAGGCATCGATTCGACTTAGGGTTTCTGGTAGGAAATCCGAAATCAAAATCGGACAGTCTATCAACTATCAAAATGTTTATATTATCATGATTATTATGTGCTAACTTTATTTTGCAGGATACGTTGTATTTTTGTGGACTAACGTGTTTTGCAGGGTCAAAAGACAAAGTTTAGCCTCGGATGAACAGTGTCCGAGCCGCCTCCATGGAGATTGGAGTCGCCTCGGGTGCAAAGGGTTAGCTGGCTGTGAAGTGGGGCTTGAGGTGCCTCAAATGGAGTCTGAGGCGCCTTGGACATCTTTGAGGCGCCTCAAAGGATTGATGGAGGCGCCTCCAGGCAGATAAGAGGCAGCGATGCAGCAGCTTATCTCAGCGGTCAACTCGGGATAATTCTTGATGTTTGAGGTGCCTTCATGGGTCATTGGAGACTCCCTCAACGTCCAATAAAAGGATGTCTCGAGGTAGCAGCTAGATCATTACATTCTAAGCAACCTTTCTGCAACCAGCTGCTAATGAGAAGTTCCGATGAAGTTGCAACTTGACGCCGACGACCCGTAGTTGTAATTCTGCTATTTCTTTTGTCGTTGGTATACTTTACTACTTTGAATTGTACTTCAATTTGTAATTCTTTTGACGAGATTATAGTTGTTGCCCACCGAAAGTGATCAACAATCGCAAGCCTTGGAGTAGGAGTCGCCCAAGGCTCCGAACCAAGTAAATACTTGGGTCTTCTTGTGTGTGATTGTTTTTCTTTTAATTCCGCTGCTTATTACTCGTTAGTTTTACGAATCTGAAATGAGTGAAAGCCACGAGCGCTATTCACCCCCCCCCCCCTCTAGCGCTTTCGATCCAACATAATTCACCGAAGGATTAAGGGTTCGTCCACCTCAAGGACAAGCCGTGAAGTAGGAGCAAGCAATCTCCGAACCATGTAAAAGGAATTATGTTAGCATTTGGTATTCTTTCTCTACATTGGTTTTATTGTTATAGTTATATTTCTGCTTATGCACTAACCTTCTTGTAGAGAACAAAACGACTTGGGGGTGCAAAACTATTCAACCCCCCTTCTATCCGATCATCCGATCTACAAAAATATATATTTCTAATGCTGCAAGGAGTCCAACGGTACTGCCCATTGCATATTTTGGTTTTTCTGGAGGTATTAAAATTTTATCTAAAAAATCAGCCAAACCCTAACCCCTCTGGGCATAATATGAATGTGTTTATGGTTTAGTTAATTTTTTTGACAAAATTTTAACACTTATAGAAAAGCCAAAATATATAATGGAGGACATCGTTGAACTCCTTGCAACCTAAAAATTCACAAGACCTGAAATAGGTCTAATCAGACTTGTATAGCTCCATCAGTAGATTTAATTTGGTCAAAACACATTGATCAACCTAGAAACCTTATATTTCAACCATTACAGGTCTTGTGGCTCAGTGAGACTGCAAGGAGTCCGATAGTATTGTCTATTGCATATTTTGGCTTCCCTAGAGGTTTTAAAATTTTATCAGAAAAATCAGCTAAGGCAGAAACCCATGCATTTTAAGCCAACGTTGTGTTGGTGCAGCGGGGGCGGCAAGAGGAGAGTGAATTGCCTGCAGAATAAAAAATATACCCTCCTCGTACTTTCAAATAAAAAATGCAATAGTAAGAATAAGATAAATCAATAATAAAATTAAAGCAAAGAAAAGAAGACTCAGTATTTTACTTAGTTACAACCTAGATGCTTGTTAATCCAAGGTAAGAAAAAGAGCACTACAAATCTCCTTCACTATAGGCGGAGAAGCCTTTTTACACGCTAAAAGAGTTCACAGGTTGCTAGGAATTTGTTATAGAGTTGAATCAATAATTTCCTAACTCCAGGGGCCTTTATATAGCTCCTAGAAATCTTATCTCGAGTGTTGAAGGCGCCTCCAAGAGGGTTGAGGGTGCCTCCAAGCAGTTTGACCAGATAAAGTTCTATCCGATTGTAAACGGTCACAAAAACTGGGTCTGAGGCGCCTCCAATGCCCTTGAAGGCGCCTCGGATTGGTCTGAGGCACCTTCAAGGTAATGGAGGCACCTCGGATTGGTCTGAGGCACCTTCAAGGTGATGGAGGTACCTCGGACTGCATGGTATAAATACTGCCTTCAACCTACATGGTATAAATAGCTTACAGCTTCTCTTTTTCCTCTTCTTCCGAAGCTCCGATTGCTTGGGTGATTTCGGCCAACTGAAATAGGGCTCACCCAAACCTAATTTTTGGCCTTCTCCTCGAGTAGGCTTCCGACCCGGCTTCTCGTCCCTCGAACGCCATGCACGTTCTTCTCATCCACCGGCGTACTCTTTCGCAGCTCTTTCATCCTTCGGACGCACCGAGTCCGTCGAATCCCTTCCCGTGTCGTTCTTCTCGCTAGCTACGTCTTCCGCTCGACTTCCTGCGCTCCTAAGTTCCTGCACACTTAAACACAGGGATCAAATAATAAACAGGACCTAACCTAACTTGGTTGATCACATCAAAACACCCACAGGGCCCAACACGTTGGACCTAATATGAATCAATATCAGGCAATTCATATTAGGCCCAAGGTGGGCCTAATATTTTTCCATATTAGGCCCAATGTGGGCCTAATATGATTCATATCAGGCTTGTGATTAGGGTTTAGCTAAATTTTTAATAATATTTTAGCACTTCTAGAGAAGTCAAAATATGCAATGGATGACACTGTTGAACTTCTTACAGCCCCATAAATCATCAGGACCTAAAATGAGTCCAATCAGACCTGTCTAGGTCTATCAGTGGGTTTGGTCAAAACTCATTGATCGACCTAGAGACTTCATATTTCAACCATTTCAAGTTCGGTGGATTTCTAAAGTTGCAAAGAGTCCAATGGTGTCATCCATTCCATATTTTAGCTTTTCTGGAGGTGTTAAAATTTTATCAAAAAAATTAGCTAAACCATAAAACATTCATATTAGACCCACGGGGTTTAAGGTTTAGCTTATTCTTTCGATAAAATTTTAACACCTCCAAAGAATCCAAAATATGTAATAGACAACACTGTTGAACTCCTTACAGCCTCAGAAATCCACATGACCTGAAATGAGTCCAATTTAAGGTATCTAGGTTGATCAATGGATTTTGACTAAATTCAACCCACTAATGGACCTAGATAAGTCTGATTTGACCCATTTTAGGTCCTGTAGATTTCCAAGGTTGCAAGGAGTTCAATGGTGTCATCCATTGCTATTTCAACTTCTTTAGAGGTGTTAAAATTTTATCAGAAGAATCAAATAAACGCCCGTGAGCTTGATATGAATGTGTTATGGTTTAGCTAATTTTTTTGATAAAATTTTAACACATCTGGAAAAACTGAAATATGCAATGCACGACACTATTGGACTCCTTACAACCTCAGAAATCTACAAGACCTAAAATGGTTGAAATCTGAGGTCGATTAGTGAGTTTTGACCAAAATCCACTAATAGACCTAGACAAGTCCGATTAGACCCATTTCAGGTCCTGTTGATTTATGAGGCTGCAAGGAGTCAACGGTGTCGTCCATTGTATATTTCATCTTTTTCGAAAGTGTTAAAATGTTATCAAAAAAATTAACTAAACCTAACCCCCATGGACCTGATATAAATCATATCAGGCATACGTTGAGTTTGATATGGGAAAATATTAGGCCCAACGTAGACATGATATAAATGGATTTATACTTTAGTCGATTATTTTGATAAAATTTTAACACCTCCGAAGAAGCTGAAATATGCAATGGATGACACTGTTGAACTCCTTGTAGCCTCAAAAATCCACAGAATCTGAAATGGTTGTAATCTAATGTCTCTAAGTAGATCAACGAGTTTTGACCAAAATTCACTGATGGACCTAGATAGGTTCGATTTGATCTATTTAAGGTCCTATGGATTTATGAGACTGCAAGGGGTCTAACGGTGTCATCCATGTATATTTCGACTTTTCCAAAGGTGTTAAAATGTTATCTAAAAATCAACAAAACTCTAACCCCTGTGGGCCTAATATGAAAAATATCAGTCTCATATTGGATCTAATATGAAAAAATATCAGACCCAATATGCATGCATGCATCCAATAGAGAGAGGAAAGAGAAGAGAGGAGAGGAAAAACAAGAGAGGTTGCATGTATACAAGAGAGAAAAAAGAAGAGAAATTGCATGCATATGAAAGAGAGAAAATAGAAGAGAGCAATGATTGAGGGTTAAAATGTGAAGACTAGTAAATAGAGTGCATCCTTTGGTAAATACCAAAATATAATGTACCTCTTCGTCAATTCGTAAACTTGAGTGTGTCCTTTTATAAATTGTCGTTCATAGAAAGAATGACAAATTAGAGAACATACACTACTAGAAAAATTATTTTTAACGACGAATATTAACGACGGTATCAAATACCGTCATTATTGGTGGTTCAACAACAACGAGATTTAGTGCTCGTAAGTTGATGTATACACATTAACAATGATATTTTATCCCGTCGATGATACTTTGTCATCAACGATCATTTTTTTTGTTTCGGTCGTTAATATCATGCCTTTAACAATGAGATTTCCTCTCATCCTTATTGCAAGACCTTCAATGACAGATTTTTTTTCTCCCATCATTATTACTTTATCAATTGTTCATTGACCTCTTAATGACACTTATTTTAAAATGTAATTATAAAAATTCTATTATGACATTGATTAAATCTAATTATTTTTTAAAAAATAATATCAAATTCAACTATATTTTGTAAATGCCATTATATTATAGAATGTATAAACATATTAATCAATCAAATTATTTCTTTCATAACCTAAACTTTCGTTTCCTTCCCTCCCTACAGCATCAAGGTTATTCCCTCTCCGCAACTCCGCCTTCTTTCTTTCCTCTTCGTAACAAAAACAACAACATTTCTTCCCTCTTGGCAACGAGGAAGGAGGAGCTTAAAAGTAACCCTAGTTAATTTTTATTTCTTTTACTACTATAAATATGATCTATTGGAATATTATGATATTTTTTGAATGACATTTAATTTTAAATGTCATTGTAAATATTTTTTTAATGATATTTATAAAAGGGATTATTTTAAATATTAAATATGATGACAAACTTAAATACTTAATTAATGTCACCATATTATAACCTATACTAACCTAATTACGTTAAGAGCCGATCCTTATATTTTTTTCCCGTACACTCTAATTTCCTCCCTAGCTAACACATGCCGCTAATTCTTTCAACTCTCGCCGATTATGTTCTTGCCATCGCCGTCATTCTCACCCACGCTCACATCCTTGTCGACACTCCTCTCCCTTTCTCGTCCCTAATCTGTTCTCACCGTCGCCGCTCCTCTCACACACACGCTCATGCATCCCTGTCTCTGTCACCGTCGCTGCCAGCCGCAAACCTCCATCATGCGTCTCCACCACGATTCCTCAGCAACACTCCATGAAGCTTTAAAGGTCTTCCTTTGTTACCTTTAGTATTCTTCTTTAAAGGTCTTGCTTAATTCTTGCACAAGAATAATTAGGTAATAGGAAGTGAATCATAGCAAAACAGAATTGGTAGTTCTCACTCTTTTTGTTACCTTTCGTTTTCTTCTTGAAAGGGCCTGCTTTTACCTATTGCTTTCTCTCAAATGTAGTTCTCACTCTTGTTGTTTCTACTATGTACTTATTAACTACTTTTATTTTTTACTTGAAATGCTATATTATTTAGTAATAAATTAAAAGAGATATGACCTAAATTCAATCGCCCGTATTATATGGTTGCAAGTTCGATCTGATTGTGATGTACGATGGAAGCATGATTGTTGCTATAAATAATCATGGAACATGTTATGTCGTGCCTACTAAAAGGAACTCAGGTATCAAATTTTGTTTGTTTCAATAGTTGATATCATTTTTTATCATTTAATTTATCAATTTAGGATTTCTTTTAAGTATCTTACTACTGCTGCATTTGATCACACGTACAAATATGGAATGTAGATAGCTTTATCTTGGAGAAGACTTTAACAAGCTTGGTGTAGTGGATCTTTGGTATACAATACCAGCATCGTTTTATTTTAAACTAGGGCTTTTATTGAATTTATTGATAATTCTTACATGGACTTTTATTTGCAAACCTTTATACTAGCCCAGAAATATTTGTGCTAAATGTTATTTAATATTTCTTATTCATCTTTTATTCTTATTATTATCTCTCTTATTTATTGAAATTAAATTATATATTTAATATTTTGTATATCAAGATTTCTTTATTATTTTAAAAATCTTATTATGATACTATTTTTTGTATATTTATTATGGGTATTGAAGGTTTGATGCCAAATGGACTTTTTGGAGCTTTTGAGAATGAAGAAGACTTTAGAGAAATGAATATTTTTGATGTAAATGCATATGAATTTTACAAATTTAATGATGTACATGGAATTAGGACGAACAATTGGATAATATATATATATATATATAGAGAGAGAGAGAGAGAGAGAGAAATGTTATGCTAGGCGACGCTTTATGCGCGATCGACGCGCAGACGTGGCATCGCCAGCTCGATTTCACTACAAATAAAATAATCCACAAAAGTTACTCTCCCCCTTTCTCGCCTTTGTTCAAAATTTCGGCGGCGCTTATTACCAAAAATAAAATCTCCCTCGCCGCTCTCTCTCTCTCCCTCGCTCCCGGTCCCCTCTGGCGTCCGTCCTCCGTGCGACCTGACGCTTCCCCGGAAAGTTCAATATTTTTTGTCTGGCTCGCCGCTCCCCCCCTTCCCTTGATCCCTCCGTCGAAACTCGTCCCTCGCGCTCCCGGCCGGAAAGTTGCTCCGGCGTCTTCAATCGCAGGTCTACTGTGAGATCCTACTACCTAACTCCAATTTAATTTCTTAATCCACACCGTTATTATCTTGTGAAATCGGTATAAAAATAGCTGTAATAATTGTATAAAGATGCACCGCGGCTTTGCTCTCATTTCTAACCGTTGCATCAACTACTACGACTGATAAAACCGTGCTTGTAGGATATGACTTGGATTGGTCGTGGTAGAAGGTCGGAAGGACTTATGCTACGACCTGGATGGTCGACGGCTCCAACAACCACCTGCTCTCCGGTGGACTTTCATTTGCTACTAAGAGGTGTAGCAGCTTCATGGGGAGGAAGCTGCTACAACGTGTAGCAGTTAACTGTGCATGAAGCTGCGACACCTTGTAGCAACTACTTTGATATTTTCTAGCAAAGATTAACGTACTTGGTACCCTTAGTTTTCATATTGTCTTTATCAACCCGATTCAAAAATTATTCTTAAAAAAAATTTTCATTGCTTCAGCGCCTTTCCTGCTACAGATTCATTGGAATTCTCTCTCCTTCGCTCCCTCCATCTCCCTCGTTTTCGTCGAAGGTCGTCCGACTGACCACTTGGGCCCCTGCCAGGAAAGTGAAAGGTCGGCTGCACCAACCGCTTGCTCTCCGGTGGACTTTCATTTTGCTGCTACAAGGTGTAGCAGCTTCATGGGGAGGAAACTGCTACAACGTGTAGCAGTTAACTGTGCATGAAGCTGCCACACCTTGTAGCAGCTAACTTGATATTTTCTAGCAGAGATTAACGTACTCGGTACCCATAGTTTTCATATTGTCTTTATCAACCCGATTCAAAAATTATTCTTAAAAAAAATTTTCACTGCTTCAGCGCCTTTCCTGCTACAGATTGATTGGAATTCTCTCTCCTTCGCTCCCTCCGTCTCCCTCATCTTCGTCGAAGGTCATCCGGCTGACCACTTGGGCCCCTACCCAGAAAGTGAAAGGTCGGCTGCACCAACCGCCTGCTCTCCGGTGGACTTTCATTTTGCTGCTACAAGGTGTAGCAGCTTCATGGGGAGGAAGCTGCTACAACGTGTAGCAGTTAACTGTGCATGAAGCTGCCACACCTTGTAGCAGCTAACTTGGTTAGTCGGATTTCTAGCCCCTCTATTTTCTAGCATAGATTAACACTACACTTTAGCCATAGTTTTCATATTGTGCATATCAACTTGATTGAAAAATTATTTTTGATGCATGACTTTTCGCTCTTTCAGCGCCTTTCCTGCTACAGGATGATTGGAACATGTATATACATTAGATTTAAAATTTTTAGCAGCTTCCTAGACTAATAACTTGCTACACTTGTTTGTAGTTGTATATCATATTGCTTAAAGGCGTTGAAAAAAGTGATATGTGATGCTGCATCGGAATCCCTTTGGTTTGCAAAGCGTTGTAGCAGCTACTATGACTAATAACTGCCACACATTGTAGCATTTACATATACATGTAGCTTCCACAACTTGTTGCATTTACCCAAATTTGTATTTCTTTGTTATTGTTTTATTTACCTTTAAAAAGTTTGTAAGTAACTTCCATGTTTCAGTAAATTATAATCTATTGGATGTATGTGTGTAGTGCTTACCGCTAGTAAAACTGTCAGACGTTGTAGCAGCATGCTACCTCGTGTAGCAGCTCTTAATGAGTATAAATATATTTGGTATTAATACGTGTGACCGGTGTGGCCTTAGCAGATCACGTCACGTCACCGAATTAGATTATCACAATAATTGAAAAATGTACCGAACCAGCTTAGGCAGAGGAGATAATTTTAAAAACTTTTTTTTTCATGTTGATAATTTTTCACGTCACCGATTTGGTAAAAATGTATTTGAACATTATAAATATATATTATCACAATAATTGAAAAACTAACCGAACCAGCTCAGGCAGAGGAGATAATTTTAAAAACTTTTTTTTTCATGTTGATAATCTGTATACAATAAGAAAATCATGGCTACCAACAATAGGACTTACGAATTTAGCTGGCACATGTTTTGCCAGCTACATGTAGATGTAGCTGTTATAAGGTGTTGTAGTTATTAGCAGAGGTAGCTGCTACACCGCGTCGCAGCAAAGCAAATAAAATCAAAGGCGCTGAAGCATCTGAAATATTTTTAAATCAAATATTAAGCAATTTTAATTAAAGACATGACCAGTAGATATTTTTGGGGTTAATCTTATTAAAAAAATACTGCTACTAAAAATGGGTCTTACCGCATTAGCTGCAACAAGTTGTGGCAGCTACATGTTGAGGTAACTGCTACAATGTGTAATGCTTATTAGTCGAAGTAACTGCTTCAACGCGTGGCACAAAAACAAGGCAAAGCCGGTACAACATCGCATCTTACATTTTCACGTTTTTTTTAGCAAGATGAAAACTCTGCTACTGGGTTAATCTCTGCTAGAAAATAGGCCTGCTAGAAGACCGACAAACCAACATTGTTGCTAAAAATAGAGGGTTAATGGCTAAAGTGTAGTGTTAATCTATGCTAGAAGATAGAGGGGCTAGAAATCCGACTAACCAAGTTAGCTGCTACAAGGTGTGGCAGCTTCATGCACAATTAACTGCTACACGTTGTACAGCTTCCTCCCCATGAAGCTACTACACCTTGTAGCAGCAAAATGAAAGTCCACCGGAGAGCAGGCGGTTGGTGCAGCCGACCTTTCACTTTCCCGGTAGGGGCCCAAGTGGTCAGCGGAACGACCTTCGACGAAGATGAGGGAGACGGAGGGAGCGAAGGAGAGAGAATTCCAATCAATCTGTAGCAGGAAAGGCGCTGAAGGAAAGAAAATTTTTTTTAAGAATAATTTTTGAATCGGGTTGATAAAGACAATATGAAAACTATGGGTACCGAGTACATTAATCTCTGCTAGAAAATATCAAGGTAGCTGCTACAAGGTGTGGCAGCTTCATGCACAGTTAACTGCTACACGTTGTAGCAGCTTCCTCCCCATGAAACTGCTACACCTTGTAGCAGCAAATGAAAGTCCACCGGAGAGCAGGCGGTTGTTGGAGCCGTCGACCATCCAGGTCGTAGCATAAGTCCTTCCGACCTTCTACCACGACCAATCCAAGTCATATCCTACAAGCACGGTTTCATCAGTCGTAGTAGTTGATGCAACGGTTAGAAATGGGAGCAAAGCCGCGGTGCATCTTTATACAATTATTACAGCTATTTTTATACCGATTTCACAAGGTAATAACGGTGTGGATTAAGAAATTAAATTGGAGTGAGGTGGTAGGATCTCACAGTAGACCTGCGATTGAAGACGCTGGAGTAACTTTCCGGCCGGGAGCGCGAGGGACGAGTTTCGACGGAGGGATCGAGGAAAGGGGGGGAGCGGCGAGCCAGACAAAAAATATTGAACTTTCCGGGGAAGCGTCAGGTCGCTTGGAGGACGGACGCCGGAGGGGACCGGGAGCGAGGGAGAGAGAGCGGGGAGGGAGAGGGAGGGAGAGAGAGAGAGCGGCAAGGGAGATTTTATTTTTGGTAATAAGCACCGCCGAAATTTTGAACAAAGGCGAGAAAGGGAGAGAGTAAATTTTGTGGATTATTTTATTTGTAGTGAAATCGAGCTGGCGGTGCCACGTCTGCGCGTCGCTCACGGTCACGCACAAAACGTCGCCCAGCATAACATTTATATATATATATATATATATAACAATTATTAATTGTCATTGTTATACCTATGACTATTGTTTTTGCCATTTACGATGATATCTAAACCCTTATTACTATCACTAACAATGATAATGAATACTATCGTTAAGAGCTATTAACGATAATATTTTATTTTCCATCGTTAATAATTATATAAATTCATAATGGGTATTTTTAATTTATAACTTTCAATAGTATTTAATCTCGTCGTTGATGTACTTTAACGTTGGGAATGGGCCGTTAATGATGGGATTTTTTTTTATCGTTAAAGGGTTTTTTTTTAATAGTGATAAATCACTATTAAAACTGTTTAAGAGAGAAGAAATCAAAAAGATAAATCACTATTTAAGAATTAAGTAATTTGAACAATATTAGGTGATCTGAACAACATTTGTCAATCATTTATGGTTCGATTTTTAGACACGCGTGGTTTTTTCTAGGATAGAATGAAAAATTTAGGAGGTTGACGGTTGGATGAGAAACTATTTGTACTTTTGAATTCACGTTGTTGGTTGGTTGGTGATCCTCTCTTCCATGAGATGAAAAGGTGAGATGTTGACATTTCGTTGACTGTTTGTAGACTTTGTTTTGTTAAAATAGATGATATCAGTGTCGAATTAGGAAAGGGGTCTTCGGTGTTGGCCCTCTGAGATTTAAATCAGTCATCGATGATGAAGTACAAGGCGGAGTAACAAGAATGAAAAATGTAGCGCAAATAGTATCTATCGTGTACCTCCGTCGATACTTGGACCGCTCTTTATATAGAGCTCCTGTAACTCGCGTACACATTTCCTTAGGTGAGCACGCTTCCCAAAGTTTTCCTTAAAAAGACTTATCAGTAAAGTGTCTCTGACACAATACCTTAACAAGCCGAGCATATCTCTGATGTGACAGTGGAAGCTTCCGTCGTACGATCTCCTCGTCGACCATGTCTGGTGTCAGCGGCACTAACTCCCAAAAGGATGTCGAGAGATAACACAGTGGATCCGTTGTTAGGCCGAGCGGGTTAGCCGCTAGGCCAGAACTTCGCCGTTCCTGTGTCCCGTCTGCTCGGTCAGAACTTCGCTGTGCCTATGTCATGTCTGCTCGGTCGGAACTCTGCTATGCATGTATCGCCTCCACTCGGTCGAAACTCCACGCGCCTGGGCCGAGTCCTGCTGACAGGCGAAGCAGGATAGTTGCCCGGCCTGGACTCTGCTCCTCCTTTCGGCGTCCAGCACTACCCCATTGAGCGTCGGTCGTTTGACACCTTCCCGAGTCAAAGGTGGGGTCGAATCGGAACCTTCTCCTCCTGGTCGGGGACTTGATCGCCCAACCGGCCAATTCGATTATCCTCCATTTGGCCATATAATACCTGAGCCTTGAGCGCCTTGACTCTGACCTCCATCATGGCAACTGACCCCTGCCAGGTGGGCCCCTCCTTATCGCCGCATCACATGCTTCCCCCTCAAGTCTAGTCGAAGGAGGCTACAATTTGTTAATGACGCTTTTCACCCGATCGACTTACGACCCTACTTAGCTCCTGATCGGACCGATGTAGCCCGATGGTCGGCTATGTGACCACTCCCTTGTAACCGAGCGAATGTGTTGGCAACTTTCTGTTAGAGTGTATACTAAAAGTCTAGCTTTTTGTATAAATATTTATTTTGAAATAAGAATCACATTGGTCAAATGTCTACATTTATATGTTAAGTGTAGTTGTTCATTTAATTTATATTAAAGATAACATGGTATGTCGTGTCACATAGAAGATCATATTATCAGTTTCTTATAAATTATAAATAGTAGCTCACAACCAAGATGGAATAGGACAAACCATTGAAGTGGTTGTAGTGTAATTTGGTATTAGTTTATCTTGACTATAAAATTAACTAATAAACTATGAGTGTATTGAGCAGGACCATTTGAGGTAGTTTCTTTTTATACTGACTGCATAAAAGAACAAAACTTTGTTATTATGGAAGTGCGTACTCTTAATCATGATATAATAACAAACACGTATACTTAATATTTATTTCTTAATTTATCAAAGGGTGAGATTTAGTTCGTTAAATCAATAGGCCCAATAAGTTTGGAAATGATATTATTTATATGGTGTGTTGTTGATTATAGAATGAAACTATGTCCTAGTAATCTAGGTTGATAATGTCCCCTTGAGGAGCTCATAAGGATTGTTATGTAAACCCTACAGGTAGACTTAGTCTGACATGACAATAAGGTTGAGTGGTACTACTTTTGGAGCTAGATATTAATTAAGTGAGTTGTCAGTAACTCATTTAATTAGTGGACATTCGATATGTTAAACACAGGGAGACTAATGTACTCATGATAAGAATGAGCTCATATTGTAATATGGGATTGGTGCGGTAGTGTAATAATAACTCTTTAGTGGTATGAGTTATTATTGATGAACTTGAGTTGGGTGTTCGGGGCGAACACGGGAAGCTCAAGCTCATCGGGAGATCAAAACCAATTTCTCCTCTCGGTCCCTGTTGTAGCCTCTTATTTATAAAGCATTATATCCACTTAAAGCCAAGCTTCTTACACATCTTGTTGTGGCCGGCCAAGCCAAGCTTGGAGCCCAAGCTAGGGCCGGTCAAGCCATAGATTGGAGCCAAGTTGTGGCCGGCCAAGCTTGGAGCCCAAGCTAGGTGGCCGACAACATAAAATTAAAAGGGTATTTTAATTTTTAAAATCTTTCCTTTTGTGGAAGCCATGGTTTTAAAAGAGAGTTTTTAAATTTTAAAATCTTTCCTTTTATAACTTTCTACAAAGAATTAAGAGAAAGATTTGATATCTTTCCTTATTTGTAGTTAAAAGAAAGATTTTAATTTTTTATAAAACTTTCCTTTTTTGTAACCATCCACATGTTTTAAAAGAGAGATTTTAATTTATAAAATTTTCCTTTTATAACCTACAAGGGATTTAAAAGAGAAATTTTTTTAAAAAATTTCTTATCGGAAACAAATAAGGAAGTTTTAATTTTATGTTTAAAACTTTCTTTGTTTGGAGCACATGTGTAGGGCCAGTCATGACAAGCATTAAAGGAAGTTTTAATTTTTTATTTTAAAACTTTCCTTTTTAGTCATTGGCAAGAAATCTAAGGAAGTTTTAATTATGTTTAAAACTTTCCTTTTTTGCCAAGACCAAGGATTATAAAAGAGAAGGAGGGGGTGCCTCACCTCATAACACATCTTCTATTCTTCTCTTCCAATCCCTTGGTGGCCAGCCCTATTCTTTCTCTCTTCTCCTTATTGTTTTCTGTCTTGGAGGCCGACGACATCAAGGTTGGTCTTCTCTTGGTGGCCGGTTGCTTGAAGGAGAAGAAGAAGAGAAGGAAACTCTCTTGTCTAGCATCCCTTGGGGGTTAGTTCGTGGGCGAATCTTGGAAGCAAAGGAAGAAGCTTGGGTGAATTTCATCTTGGAAGATTGTCGCCCACATGACGTCCAAGAGTAGGAGAGGAATACAATAGAAGATCAAGAGGTCTATAAGCTACAAAAATGTATAACTAGTTATTTGTTTCCGCATCATGACTAGTTCATCTTTTTGTATAGATCTTGAAAAACCAAACACAAGAGGTTATCGGTTTTAAGTTATCATTTTTGTTATCGATTTTATTTTTCAATTTCATGTTTCGATAATGTGCATCTATTGAGGTCTCTGTAGTTAAACCTAGTTTACTGTAAGAAGTTAAATATCCGATTTCTTTGAGAGGTTTTGTCTAAGAAGTGGTGGATGATCCCATACCCAAGAAAGCCTAGTGTCTTGCCATGTTTAACCTGGAAGCCGATCTTTAAATAGAAATTTGATTAACTTCTGTAATATGGTTTAACTTAGAAAGATCACATCGGTTAAACTTGGAGTAAAAATGTTAAGTATCGTTTCCAATCCAAGTTTAACTTCTGAAGGACAATTTGGATTAATAATGTTAAGCATCGTTTGCAATCCAAATTTAACTTTAGTAGAGCACATGGGTAACTAGGATAGTTCTATGCTTGTACAAATTTTTGTACAGGGGAATTAGAACGGTATTCCGAGTAACAACCAACACTTTCTTTGTCGATCGACCTGTTGAAGACTGTTGTTCGGCCATACGTCTGCTTCCTTACGCCGATCGACACAACGAACATTCATACTTTGAAAACCTTTCCTTGCGCTTCTTTGGGTGAGTACGCTCCGGGCTTACGTCAACTATATTTCTGGGAAACCATGCAAATCCCAGCTCATGATGGCTTTGTGCGTCTCCATGCTTCTTTAATTGCCTTCATTAAATGTCATCCCGTGGCCAAGCGCCACGTGTCTTGCCTGCTGCCGCTACACACTTGACATGACAGGCGGATATCCGCTGGCGATGTGACCTTTAGCGCTTCGAATTCAACTGCCAGATCTCTGCCTAGGTTTCTGCAACCTAGATCGGTCGGCTCCGGTCAGTCGGCCCCGAAATTTATAAACCCGTGCGCACCGTCTTCTTCCTTTATGCATTTCTGTCTTTGAGCTCTTCGACATTTCTCCGTCTCTGTGTCCCAGCGATATTCTTCCTCTCCTTCTCCTTCGGCGACATTCCCATAAGCTTTCCTCCTACCCAATCGCGTCTTTTCGCTCTTCTTTGCATTTTTGCAATGGCGAGTTCTTCACAACCTCCCGTCGACATCCCTGGGCCTTGGTACATCTCTACTAAGTCTAGGTTTGACGCTGGCAACGCTGAGAGCTTGACTGCCTCCTATGACTATCCTTCTAATTATCAAGTTCTTGTTCCTTCTCCTTATGATCAGCTAAACTCTCCGCCGCCCAGCTATCTGTTGGTGCTGGGAATTCTGTTCTGTGTAAATCCCTTGTACAAAAAGTTGTATGAGCACAGAACCTTTCCTAGCAACCCACATGCTCGATCAGACACGTGTTTGATCAATCAAGCAAGTTCTTGATTGATCAAAGCGCACCTTGATCGAAGCACAAGATTGCTGCCTTTTGTGTTGGCATTTAAAATTGATATCCAAAATCGACGAAGAAAACAAAACCAATTACGCAGCGGAATTAAAGAACTAGTTGTACCTTTTTCGTAGCTAAAGACCTCTTGATCTTCTGCCGTATTCCTCTCCTCCTCTTGGACATCGTGTGAGCGACGATCTACCAAGACAAAACACCTGAACCTCTTCTTCCTTTCCAAGCCGCCTACCGCTAAAGAATGCAAAGCAAAAAGGGGTGCCTCCTTCTTCTTCTTTTCCCCCAAACCGCTGGCCACCTAGGGTGCTCCTTCTCTTCTTCTTCTTTTCCTCTAAGCCCCGGCCACTAAGGGGAGATGGAGCGCCGGCCCTAGAGGGAAGAAAATGGAGGAAGAAAAGGATGAGGGGCGTCGGCTCTAGAGGAAAGAAAAGGAGAAAGAAAGGGATGTGGGGCGCCGGCTCTAAAGAAAAGAAAAGGAGAAAGAAGGATGTGGAGCGCCGACCCTAGAGAAAAAGAGAGGGTTGTTGAGTTGTTGATAAAAACAAAATTACTCACTTATGTTTTTGTGGCACAACCTCCTCTTTTTTTATAACCCTTGGCGCCAGATAAAAAAGGAGAAAAATTAACAGATTTTTTTAGAATTCT
The DNA here is from genome assembly GCF_018446385.1 of Zingiber officinale. Classification (NCBI taxonomy): domain Eukaryota; kingdom Viridiplantae; phylum Streptophyta; class Magnoliopsida; order Zingiberales; family Zingiberaceae; genus Zingiber; species Zingiber officinale. The sequence continues at coordinate 113,955,418 of NC_055991.1, forward strand.
GTTGAGAAAAAATCTCCCTTTTATAACTCCCCCTTTTTTTTTCGTTTTCCTTTTTTTTTTTTCTTTTATTGTGGTCGTCCCCTTGCTTGGGCACCAAGCAAGGCTTGGCCGGCCCCTTGCTTAGGTACCAAGCAAGGATGTGGCTAGCCCCTTTCATGGGTAGGAAGCAAAATCAAAATGAGTGAATGTGAGGCTTTATAGAGGTTGCAACAGGGATCGAGAGGAGGAATTAGTTTTGGCCTCCTGATGGACTTGAGCTTCCTGTGTTCGACCCGAACACCAAACTCAAGTTCATCAATAATAACTCATACCACTAAAGGGTCATTATTGAACTACCGCACCAATCCCATATTACAATATGGGCTCCTACTTATCATGAGTGTGTTAATCTCCCTGTGTTTAAGATATCGTATGTTTATTAATTAAATAAGTTACTGACAACTCATTTAATTAATATCTGACTCCAAGAGTAGTACCACTCAACTTTATTATCATGTCGGACTAAGTCCACCTGCAGGGTTTACATGATAATCCTTATGAGCTCCTCAAGGGGACATCATCAACCTAAATAAATAGGACACAATTTCCCTTTATAATCAACAACACACCATATAAATGGTACTATCTTCCAACTTATCGAGCCTATTGATTTAATGAATAAATTTCACCCATTGATAAGTCAAAGAAATAAATACTAAGTATATGTGTTTGTTATTATATCGGGATTAAAAGTATGCACATCCATAATAATAGAGGTTCTGTTCTTTTATATAGTCAGTATAAATCGAACAACCTCAAATGGTCCTGCTCAATACACACATAGTGTACTAGTGTAATTATATAGTCAATACAAACTAATACCAAATTATACTACAGCCGTTCCAATGGTTTGTCCCATCCATCTTGGTTGTGAACTACTATTTATAATTTATAAGGAACCGATAACATGATCTTCTGTGTGACACCACACACCATGTTATCTACAATATAAATTAAATGGACAACTGCATCGACATATATATAAATATAAAATGTAAACATTTAACCAAAGTAATTCTCATTTCAAAATATCTCAAAAACATATGTTCATACAAAAGCTAGGGTTATAGTATACATCTCAACAATCTCCCACTTATACTAAAAGACTATGCTGTCATATATGCTGCCATACATCTGACTCCCATCCCCTCAACATACTCATCAAAAGCTCTCGCCGGAAGGGCCTTAGTGAAAGGATCTGTCAGGTTATCTACTGATGCAATCTTGGCGATAACAACTTCTCCTCACTTTACGATGTCTCGTATCAGGTGGTACTTGTGCTCAATGTGTTTACTTACCTTATGGGCTTGTTAGAGTGTATACTAAAAGCCTAGTTTTTTGTATAAACATTTATCTAGAAATAAGAATCACATTGGTCAAATGTTTACATTTATGCTAAGTGTAGCTGTTCAATTAATTTATATTGTACATAACATGGTGTGTGGTATCACACATAGAAGATCATGTTATCGGTTCTTTATAAATTATAAATAGTAGCTCATGACTAAGATGGATAGGAACAAACCATTGGAATAGTCATAGTGTAATTTGGTATTAGTTTATCTTGACTATAAAATTACACTAGTACACTCTGAGTGTATTGAGTAGGACCATTTGAGGAAAGTTCTTTTTATACTGACTTAATAAAAGAACAAGACCTTTGTTATTATGGAAGTGTGTGCTCTTAATCCTGATATAGTAGCAAGCATGTGTACTTAGTATTTATTTCTTTGACTTATCAAATGGTGAGATTTAGCTTGATGAATCAAGAGGCCCAATAAGTTGGGAAATGATATTATTTATAGTATGTGTTGTTGATTATAGAAGGAAACTGTGTTCTAGTAATCTAGGTTGATAATGTCCCTAAGAGGAGTTCATAAGGATTGTCATATAAACCCTGCAAGTGGACTTAGTCTGACATGACAATAAGGTTGAGTGATACTACTCTTGGACTAAGATATTAATTAAAGTGAGTTGTCAGTAACTCATTTAATTAGTGGGCATTCGACATCTTAAACATAGGGAGATTAACACACTCATGATAAGAAGAAGCCCATATAGTAATATGAGATTGGTGCGGTAGTTCAATAATAACTCTTTAGTGGTATGAGTTATTATCAATGAACTCGAGTTGGGTGTTCAGGGCGAACACGGGAAGCTCAAGTTCATCGAGAGACCAAAACCAATTCCTCCTCTCAGTCCCTGTCATAGCCTCTTATTTATAAAGTATTATATCCACCTATATCCACCTTCTTACCCACCTTAAGGTGGCCAGCCAAGCCTAGCTTGGAGACCAAGCTAGGGCCGGCCAAACCAAGGTGAGTTGGTTTGCTTAGGTGGCTGGCCCTAGCTTGAACCCAAGATAAGGTGGTGGTCGGCCACAATAAAAAATAAAAGGATTTTATTTTTAAAATATTTTCTTATGTGGAAGTATGGTTTTAAAAGAGAGTTTAAAATTTAAATATTTCCTTTTATAGTTTTCTACAAAGGATTAAGAGAAATATTTGATATCTTTCTTTATTTGTAGTTAAAAGGAAGATTTTAATTTTTTATAAAATTTTTATTTTTTGTAACCATGCTCATGATTTAAAAGAGAGTTTTAAAAATTATAAATCTTTTCTTTTATAGCTTTTTACAAAGGATTAAAAGAAATGTTTGATATCTTTCCTTATTTGTAGTTAAAAGAAAGATTTTAATTTTGAAGAAAACTTTCCTTTTTGGAAATCATCCACATATTTTATTAGAGAGATTTTAAATGTATAAAACTTTCCTTTTATAACCAACCATGAAGGGAATTTTTAAAAGAGAAATTTTTATTTTAAAAATTTCCGGAAATAAATTAGGAAGTTTTAATTTTTGTTTAAAACTTTCCTTGTTTGGAGGAATGATAGGGGCCGGCCACATTAAGGGATTAAAAGGAAAATTTTAATTAAATTTTCCTTCTTAAACATTGGTAAGGAATATAAGGAAGTTTTAAATTATAAAACTTTCCTTATTTGACAAGGCCAAGGAATATAAAAGAGAGGGTAGAGGTACCTCACCTTACACAACAATATCTCTTCTATTCCTTGGTTGGTGGCTGACCCTCTCTTCCTTCTCTTCTTCTATTCTTTTTCCTTTGTGGCCGACGGCATCTTCATCTCAAGGAGCTTGGTGGTGGCCGGATTTTTCTAGAGGAAGAAGAAGAGATAGGAGGTTTTGTTTCTTGCATCCCTTGGAGCTTGGTTGGTGGCCGAAGTTCTTCATCTCAAGGAGTTGATTGATTGTGGATGAAACTTGCTTGGAGAAGAAGGAAGCTTGGGTGGATTCTTGTTTCGGTAGATCGTTGCCCACATGACGTCTGAGATAAGAAGAGGAATACGATAGAAGATCGTGAGGTCTATAAGCTATAAAAGGTATAACTAGTTATTAAGTTTCCGCATCATAACTAGTTCATCCTTTTTGTTTAGATCTTGAAATACCAAACACAAGAGGCTAGTGATTCTAGATTTCGGATTTGTGATTCGAAGTTGTGTTTCTTTGTTTTTTGATCTTGTGATTCGATTGCTCTTTTTGGTTAAACCTAGGGTTACTATAAGGAGATTAAATATTGAATTTCTTTGAAAGGATTTGTCGAGGCAGTGGTGGATGATCCCATACTCAAGAAGGCCTAGTACCTCACCATGTTTGATCTGGGAGCCAATCTTCGAAATAAATATTTAATCGAATTTATAACATGGGTGGATTTGGATCAATAATGTTAAGTATTGTTTGCGATCCAAGTCTAAACCTCTAAGAATAGATAAGTTAAATTTGGAATCAATAATGTTAAGTTCTGTTTGCGATTCCATATTTAATTTCTAAAGAACACAATAGGTTATTAGAAAAGGTTCAGGACTTGTACAAAATTTTTGTACAGGGGAACCGGTACGATATTCCGAGTAGCAACTAATAATGGGCTCGTTGTTCCTTCGAGTTTGCTACTGCACCACTATTAAATTGTGATAAGTTTGGATAAACCAGGAATCACATCTAAGTCTATCAAGAAATTTTTGAGCCATACAGCTTCTTCGGCTGCCTCAAAGGCTGCCACATACTCAGCTTCCATGGTGGAGTCTGAAATACATTTCTACTTAACACTCCTCCATGCTATGGCTCCATGTCCCAAAGTAAACACATACCCCGAGGTTGATTTACTGTTGTCCCTATCTGATTGGAAGTCCGAATCCGTGTAACCTATAGGGAGCAAATCATCTGCCTGGTAAACCAACATATAATTTCTAGTCCTTTTCAAGTACTTTAATATATGTTTTACAACAGTCCAATGTCCCTATCCTGGGTTACTTTGATATCTACTAACCATGCCCACGGTAAAATAGATATCCGGTCTCGTACATAGCATCATATACATTAGGCTTCCTACAGCCGAAGCATAAGGAATTGCCTTCATCTCCTTTATCTCCTTTGATATCTTAGGACACATTTCTTTAGATAATGGTACTCCATGCCGAAAAGGTAGAAAACCTTCCTTGGAGTTTTGCATGCTAAAATGAGTTAGGATAGTATCGATGTATGAAGCTTAGGATAAGCACAACATCCTTTTCTTGCAATTCCTTATTACTTTGATCCCAAGAATATGTCCACATTCTCCCAAGTCCTTCATATCAAATTTCTTGGACATCCATACCCTTACGTCTGACAATACTTTGACATTGTTGTCAATGAGCAAAATGTCATCTACGTATAGTACAAGAAATACTACCACATTTTCGTCACTTTTCTTGTATACACAAGACTCATCTGGACACTGAATGAATCTATAAGACTAGATCACTTCATCGAACCGGATGTTCCAAGATCTCAAAGCTTGCTTCAGTCCATAAATGGACCGATTGAGCTTACATACAAGATGCTCTTTGCCCTTCGCAATAAATCCCTCTGGTTGTTTCATATATATATTTTCTTCAAGACTTCCATTAAGGAAAGCTTCTTGACATCCATTTGCCAAACCTCATAATCCATATGAGTAGCAATAGAAAGAATCTGGATAGACTTAAGCATGACTACCGGCGAAAAAGTTTCCTCATAATCGATTTTCTCTTTCTGAGTATACCCCTTCGCAACAAGCCTTGCTTTAAAGGTTTCCACCTTCCCGTCTGTCCCTCTTTTCCTTTTGTAGACTCATTTACATCCAATGACTTGTACACCATTTGGTGGTTCCACAAGCTCCCAAACTTGATTAGAATACATAGATTCTATTTCAGAGTTCATTTCCCTCCCACTACGACGAGGCACTACCTATAATTGTGCATCATTTGTGACACGTGTTGCAGTTTCTTGTGGCATCTCATCTTGTATTGTTGGTACTAAATTAGACGTGTCCTCTCTTATTTCCTCAAGAATAATTTTACTCATGGGCTTATGGTTTATTACATAATCCTCTTCTAAAAATCGAGTATTGATGCTAACAATGACCTTCTAATCTTTGGGACTATAAAACAAACCACTTTTTGTTCCTTTAGGATAACCCATAAACAAGTGAACTTCTGTACGTGATTCCAACTTATCAGCATCTCCCTTTAGCACATGTGCTAGACTACCCCAAATCCGAATTTGTCTTAGACTAGGCTTACGCCCATTCCACAATTCTATGGGAGTACAGGGTACTAACTTAGAAGGTACCAAGTTCAGAATGTACGTAGTCGTTTCCAGAGCATATCCCCAAAATGAATTTGGTAATTCTGAATAACTCATCATTGATCTAACCATTTCCATAAGAGTCTTATTCCTTTATTCCGCCACACCATTCTGTTGGGGTGTACCAGGTGCAGATAATTGGGATTAAATCTCGACATCTGATAAGTAATTCCTAAACTCTCCTAAGAGGTACTCTCCACCATGATTTGACCATAGTGTCTTGATACTTTTACCATGACGTTTCTTCACATCAGCCTTGTACTCTTTGAACTTATCAAAACATTTAGACTTGTGGCGCATCAAGTAAATGTACCCATATCTTGAATAGTCATCTATAAAAGAGACAAAATATTTGAAACCACCTCTCGCCTGGATAGTCATAGGTCCACACAAATCAGAATGAACCAATTCCAACACTTTTTTTTGGCTCTATACCCCTTTGCCTTAAAAGGCCTCTTGGTCATTTTTCCTTCCAAGCAAGAATCGCAGGTCGGAAAGTTTTCCACTACCAATGAACCCAAAGGTCCATCGGTTATTAACCTTTGAATCCTACACAAGTTAATATGACCCAACCTTAGATGCCAAAGATATGTTTGGTTCATTTCCGAAGGTTGCTTTCTCTTATTAGAATTAGAAGATGTGTTATTAATTTCCATTTATTGCATTGTGGAAGTTATTGGATTAAGAGTATACAAATTGCCAACCAACATACCAGAACAGATAAACACCCTATTTTTCTTGACAACTACTTTGTCATCAAAAGAAACAGAATATCCATCCATAAATCATTTAGAAACTAAAATCAAGTTCTTTCTAAAATATGGTATGTAAAGACAATTTCTCAAAATCAAAGTTTTATTCCTATCAAAAGATAAATAAACATCTCCCACTGCAACAGCCGCCACTCTAGTAGCATTGCCCATGTAGACGGTGATTTCCCCTTCATGTAGTCGTCGGGTTTCCTGGAACCCTGCAATGAATTACAGACATAATCAGTGACTCCTGTATCTACACACCAGGTACTAGTAGATAACACCGCTAAACATGTTTCAATAACTAATGAATGAGATATACCTTTATTATTCTCCTTTCTGCGAGGACAGTCCACCTTCCAATGTTCAGACTGCTTGCATGTGAAGAACTTGCCCTTCGAGTTCTTCACACCTGCTTGTGGTCCAGTCCCTTGAGGTCGAATCACTTTCTTTGTTGAACCTACTTGTTTCTTTTTCTTCTTCCTGCCTTTCGACTTAGAAGCAGAAACGTTTTCAGCAATGTGAATTTGAGAACTTTGATGAAATAGCCCTTCTGCTGCTTGGAGTTTTATCAAAAGTTCTGCCAATGAATAAGTCCTTTTGTTCATGTTATAGTTCAGGCGAAACTGCTCAAAACTCTCGGGTAGCGTTTGGAGAATGATATCGACATGGGTTTCTCCATTGATTTCAGCTCCAAGGATTTGTATCTCATTTAAGAGAGCCATCATTTTGAGGATATGATTCCTCACGGGTGTCCCCTCAATCATAGTGGTTGTCATCAGATTTCTTATAGCCTCCTGCCTGGCAGCCTGATTCTGGTGTCTGAAGAGTTCTTTGAGGTTGTACATCATGTCATAGGCAGTAGGCATGGCCTGATGCTGATGTTGCAGCACATTTGACATAGAAGCCAAAATGTAACACCGTGCCATCTAATCTGCCTTGACCCATTTCCTATGTCTGTCAATCTCCTCTTTACTAGAATCACTATTAGACACATTAGGACAGACCTAAAAAAGTACGAACTTGTATCCTTCAGCAGTTAAGATAATGTCCAAGTTTCGTTTCCAATCAATAAAATTGGGACCAGTAAGTTTGTTTTCTTTTAAAATAACAGCAGGAGGATTGAAAGCTATTTTGAAATTCTGAGAATCACACAATATAATATTTGGTCAAAACTTTAGAATTTAAAATAATATTGATTCCTCGAACAATATAATTTAAATTCACCAACACCTCAAAACACTATGAATTTTGTTTGCTACGATAGTGTGGATGTATACTAATTCAAATATTTGTAAGAGGAGGTTTTACCCATTAATTTTATTATCTTGTCAACCTAACTTTATGACAAATAAAATTAATAGTTGGGTTGTCTTCAGTAACACAAATAATAGCAGTGACTCCGATGGGGATAATACTATTAAATGCGCCTAAGTGTATACCATTACTTGATACTTAGTCCATTAATTAGAATTGTGCCCCTTCATATGGAGAAGATCACATAAACCTAAATAATTTCCTATAATCATCCATAGAGGAAGTTTGATCTAGTGATCCGCAAACAAACTCGTCCGATGTAAAGGAAGACACTTAAAGTCAACGCGCAAGTTTGAATGCATCACTTACAAACCAGTAATGGGGATCGTGGAATTTATTTATATAATTCCTCTCCCACTTAGTTATTTAAAATCAAGGAATTTTAACATGCACACACATCACACATGCACACAAGCACACAAACACAGCATATAAAGGCAATAAATATGAAAATAAATTTCCAACTATTATGGCCTCATCCATCGTTGTCCTCCATATGCCACCAACCCTAGTAGCCACCAACCCTAGCCAGGTGAGGAGGAGAAAACCTAGCCGCCGGCCCTAGGGTTTATGTCATCGCGTCTATCTTGCTTCCTTCTTTGCCGCGCCTCCGGTCCTCAAGGTAGCACCACGCATAGCAAGCCGCAACAATAAAAAATAAAAATTATATTTATCGATCCTATATTACACGAAGAAATGTACATGTAATTTAGATCAAATAAAATATAAAATAAACTAATACAGCTCCAGCTATATTTAATAATTACAATCATGTACACACAAAATACCCCTCAACATGCCCGAGGGTTCAAATCACATACAAACACAATAGGCCATAATAGTTGGAACTAGAATGGTTGTAACCACAGAGTTAATTTATTTTGCATATCCTACTATTATCCTGCCTAAATTATATATGAATAGTGTATAATTTAACCAAAAATCAATCACACAGAACAGAAAACATGCTCTGATACCAATTGTTGGCATTGGGAATTCTGTTATGTATAAATCCCTTGTACAAAAATTTGTAAGAGCACAGAACCTTTCCTAGCAACCCACATGCTCGATCAGACATGTGTTTGATCAATCAAGCAAGTTCTTGATTGATCAAAACACACCTTGATCGAAGCACAAGATCGCTGGCCTCTTGTGTTGGCATTCAAAATCGATATCCAAAATCAACATGAAGAAAACACAACCAATTACGTAGCGAAATTAAAGAACTAGTTGTACCTTTCTTAGTAGCTAAAGACCTCTTGATCTTCTGTCGTATTCCTCTCCTCCTCTTGGACATCGTGTGGATGACGATCTACCAAGACAAAACACCCAAACCTCTTCTTCCTTTCCAAGCCGCCTACCACCAAAGAATGCAAAGCAAAAATGGGTGCCTCCTTCTTCTTCTTTTCCTCCAAACCACCGGCCACCTAGGTGTTCCTTCTGTTAGGATCTTAGATGGCTAGAGGGGGGGGGGGGGTGAATAGCCTCTTAAAAACTTAAACAAAACTTTCTACAGAGAAACTTGTTAGCACAGCGGAATTAGGAAACTAAAACAAAAGGAAACAAGCACACTAACACACGGATTTACGAGGTTCAGGGATAACTTGCCCCTACTCCTCAGCGTGTCCGTAAGGTGGACGACTCCTTGATCTTCGGTAGATCGCACCCCGGATAAATTCCGGCTAAAGATCCTCCTTCTCGGTGGAGTAACCTCTCCACAAAGTCTCAAGAAATATATATGTTAAAGCACAAGACTTACAGAGTGTGGCTAAAGGATTGAACAGTTTAACTTACAGCCATGAAGCAGAAAAACAACGACAGAAGGAATCAGCCAAGAGCTCAACAAAACGCACAACCTCTTGCTTGAATGACAGAGAGAGTTTTTCCAGAACCTTGGTAAACCTGTCTTCTTCCTTCTTCTTATTCTGCTTGCTTACCGTAGAGAATCGCTGTCACCTGTATCGGATCACTGCGTCGCCAGTCACTCATCTGGTTCTCTGGACTCACACCAATACCATCCATGGTCTTCACTGGTGTCTCTGAGCTCGAACCAATGAGCAATAGTCAAGCTGAAGCCACTGATCACCGCCAGTGAATGTTGATGCTTCAAATGCATCGCTTGCAGTGAAATACAGCATAAAGGGCACTTGTTCTTATTCTTCTGATGGAGCTTCATTTGAAATTAACCAATGGCATGATACCTGCAACCTGTAACTTAAAGATCTCACAGCAGATAATTCGATCAGGTGAATCAGAAATGAATCAGCAAAATCAGAGAAGCAGCAGACAGAAAACGACATGTTGTGGATCGGTCAACAGACCGATCCACAGATCTCTGGACCGATCAGGACTCATCCTGATCGGTCTGGAGGGAGTCTGATCGGTCTGTGGACCAATCAGACTATGGGTGGATCGGTCCACAGACTGATCCCCCTTCTCGCTCTTCTTCCTGATCTCTTTCTGATCGGTCTGTAGACCGATAAGAAAAACTCACAGAACGCTTCTGTGTGGTTACTGATCGGTCCACAGACCGATCAGAATACCCACAGAACGCTTCTGTGTGGTTACTGATCGGTCCACAGACTGATCAGAATACCCCCAGAACCTCTCTAAACTTTCTGTGTGGTTTCTGATCGGTCCATAGACCGATCAGAGACTTCAAGTATCACTGGATCGGTCTGCCGACCGATCCAGTCACACAGAGTATCACTGGATCGGTCTGGAGACCGATCCAAGTTCCCTGAGTTAGTTTTAGAGATTCCCAGCCCTAAACCCTAACGATCTCCCTGGTCCAGAGAACGAGCTACCGAGCCCTCTCTGACCTAGTCCGGAGAACGAGCTACCGAGCCCTCTCCGACTTCGTCCTGTCCAGAGAACGAGCTACCGAGCCCTCTCTGACCTAGTTCGGAGAACGAGCTACCGAGCCCTCTCCGACTTTGTCTGGTCCAGAGAACGAGCTACCGAGCCCTCTCTGACCTAGTCCGGAGAACGAGCTACCGAGCCCTCTCCGACTTCATCTGGTCCAGAGAACGAGCTACCGAGCCCTCTCTGACCTAGACCGGAGAACGAGCTACCGAGCCCTCTCTGACTTCGCGTGCCAAGTATCCGTACTTGGACTTTTCTTCTTCATATGATCAACCTTGATCAATAATCAGTCTGAGTTTAATTAATAACTGATACAAACTTAAATCAGTGTCAACATCAAAACAACAGCCAGGTCAGACTGTATCAACAATCTCCCCCTTTTTGTTGTTTGACAACACGAGATTTAAGTTTAGATCAGAGATGTTCATGTTTCCCTAATTTTAGAGGAATCAAGATCCTCCCCCTAAGACAGATACAATACCATGTAAGAATAGGGGAATCATGATTCTCCCCCTAACTCAAACTTTCATTTAATTCTAAACTTAGTTACCTATTCTAAACTTAGTTACCTTCTCCCCCTTTGTCAAACACCGAAAAGGTGCGAGCCAAGTAAGAAAATGTTAAAAGACTCCCCCTTAACCCATACTATTTTCTTTCTTAATCCACCTAAAATACCTCTAAGTGTATTACCAGACAGTGATAACAACATAAGATACATACCAGACATGGCATATGAGCAGCAAATATATATAAAGAAAACAAATAGGAAATGAAACATAGAGAAAAATAAGAAAATGAACAACATAAATATATGAAGTCTGGTCAGACATAAGTATCAACAAGCAACATCCAAAACATCAAAATGATATCATAGCACAATGTGTGTCAGTCAGCCTCCTCATCATGAGGAGCATCAGCAACATCAGCGGGAGGAAAGGATCCCTGCGGTGGCAAGCCGCTGCTCGAAGATGGGTAACCCGGGAAATCCTGCGGAGGTGGGTATCTGGCCATCCTGTCCATAATCGCCTGATGGGTCGCCAGCTGCTGACTGCGTAAATCATCGTAGCGCTGGTCAATCCGGACGCGTAGCCCGTGAAGCTCAGCAACCAGCAGCTTGTCGTGTCGGTCAAAGCGACTCTCCAGCTCTGCGATCTGCCAGCGCAGATCAGGGTCGGCCTCTCCATCGTCAGCAGCAGCAGGAGCAATAGGAGCAGCCGCAACCTGTGGAGGTCTCCGTGGTAACTCCCCTAGAGCTCTCCCATCCTTCCACCAAACATCCCCATTTCGTCCTATGATCCCAGATTTGGAAAATGCCCGCTTCCCAAGTCTACAATCTTGTCTGACCATCTTGATTATCCTACCCTTAGAAACATCAATCTGAAGGGTCTCGAGCCAATCTGTAATTATATGCCCATAAGGCATATAAACAGTGTAGCCGCTCGGCTCACTATAGGAGATGATCGAGGAGTAGATGCTAGATACGATGTCAAAATCGAGACGCCGACGCAATCCATAAAGCATCAGGCAGTGATATAGTCGGATCTCAGACAATGGTTTAGATGTGATAGGCAGAAGACAGTTTATGACAATTTTGAAAAGAATGTAGTCTTGAGGGGATAATCTCAAGGCTGCGAAAGTAGGAAAGTCAACATCTAGCTCATCAAGGCCCCCTGGTCTAGGATGTCTGAAGAAGTACTCATAAATCTCGTCAGATGAGATATCAAAGGGTGGAGGTAAAGGATCTGGTAAATCAGGAAATATCGAACAAACATTACCAGAACACAACCGACAACCGAGATATTCAAAGAAGGATGAGAAACTAAAATCGAGATTACGCTTAGCAACTCTTGTTTTATAACCTACTTCATTAGTCTGATGAAGGTTGTTGTAAAACTCAGAGACCAAGTCATAGTTGATATCCCGTTCTAAGTAAACAAGTGAGTCAAGTTTGTAGTAGGCAATGGTTTCAGACACAGTTGGACAAAATTCGTCCATGAATTTACGATCTACAGACCTACAAGGGAGTAACTTAAAAGTTCTCTGTTTAAAGGCTTCTTCAAAATTATTGTTCGGGAATCTCCCGGAAAGAGATGGTTGAGGTCGGGAAGGAGCCTTAGATTTTGACTTCTCAGGTGATTTAGAGGTCCCCTCACCCACTGGTTTCTTTCTAATGGGATACAATGGGAAAAAGAAGAGCACCGGAGCCACCTGAAACACAAAGCCACAGATATGTGAGAAATGAAATCGAAATGCCAAAGTTCTAGAGAAATAGGAGTTACCTTGGTGCCATTGAACTCTTGGCTAGAGCTTCGGAGGGCTAGAACTGCGACTAGTGTTCCAGCGTACTAGTGTTCCGGCGTGCAAGGAGAAGAGAAGGAGTGATGTGTTGAGAAGAGTCGGCTAGGGTTTCGCGTGAAAGAGGAAGAGAAGGAATCGGGAGGTTTTAAGGGTTTAGATGGGTGTACAGTGAAGAAATGATCGGACGGTTGTCCGATCAGGAGGTATCAGAAGCCTCCTGATCGGTCCCTGGACCGATCCAGGAGCATCCTGATCGGTCCACAGACCGATCAGGAGACGATCAGTACTCACTGATCGGTCCCTTGACCGATCAGCGAGCTTCCTGATTGGTCGGTAGACCGATCAGAGATTGATCAGTGGCTTTAGTGCTGAATTGATCTGGTCGGTCTCCGGACAGATCAGGGAACTCCCTGATCGGTCTGTAGACCAATCAGAAAGCGGGCTCTGCGTGCCAGGCTGACCTGATCGGTCCGTAGACCGATCAGTGTCTGATACTAGATATTTCAGTAACTGAAATTCGCAGTTTCAGTAACTGAAATACATAGAGATGTTTGATAGTTCCTGGGAGTTTCTCTAGGAAAACTTCCAAGTTCAGAATCTAGAACCTGGAGGATCTACAAGCATAACTATTACCTAAAAATTATGGCCTGAACTTGTTTATAGCCTTAAAGATGCAGATAATTAGAAAACAAACAACTAAAGGCCTGAAAACTGAAATTTTTGACCTTTGTTATGTACAGTTTCAAATTTGTCAAAATATATTCAAATTGCTATTATTACTTCAATAGCTTGTCTTATTTTTCATTCAAAATCATGAACAATATCAAACAGCCATATCAAACAACACATTAATCAAGGTTAGATAAAATCTAGGCAAAGGCCCAACCAAGTTTCCTTGGTTGGAATATATGAGTAAGATCTAGGAACCAAATACACATGAGTTATGTAATGGTCTTCCCCATACTCAATTTATGTCTCGTCAACCTAATTATTCAAGGGATGCATGATACATTTTGAATAATTTGGCTGATCCTAGCATCTCACCCCATTTCTAGCAAACAAAAATCATTTGTTAAACCTTATAGTTTGTGTGAGATGTTCCCAAGTTATCCAAATTAATTTCCCTATTTCTCTTGTTGTTTTAATTGTCCTTATTGATCATGATGAGGCCCTCATGGCCTATTGAGCCAGACACATTCCTAATTCTCTCCTCAAATGACTAAATTCATTTTCCGGAAGAGGTTTGGTGAAAATATCGGCTAGGTTTGACTTTGACTCAACATATGTGAGTGCAATGTCTCCCCTAGCTACGTGATCTCTAATGAAGTGATGACGCACTTCAATGTGTTTGGTCCTTGAATGATGGACTGGATTTTTCGTTAGGTTTATTGTGCTGATGTTGTCACACAACACTTGCACTCCCTTATACGAAAGCCCATAATCCTCTAGAGTGTGGATCATCCACAACAATTGTGATACACTCTCTCCCATGGCAATGTATTCAGCCTCGGTCATGGAGAGAACAACACAATGTTGCTTCCGACTTGACCAACTAACCAATGATGAACCTAAAAATTGGCAACCCCCACTAGTGCTTTTCCGATCCAATTTGCATCCAGCATAATCGGAATCGGTATAGCCTATCAAATCAAAAGACTCCGTACGAGGGTACCACAGTCCTACACTAATCGTGCCCTTGAGATATCTTAGAATTCTCTTAACTGCAGTTAAATAAGATTCCTTGGCACAAACTTGATATCTAGCGCGCATGCCCACAGCAAAAAGTATGTCCGGTCGACTAGCTGTGAGATATAGAAGACTACCGATCATGCTTCTATATTGCGTTAGATCAACTGGTTTCCCACTCTCATCATTGTCAAGATGAGTGTTTGTCGCCATTGGAGTGGATACTTCCTTAGAGTCACTCATTTTGAATTTTTTGAGCATCTCTTGAGTGTATTTCATCTGATGGACATAAATTCCATCTCGAGTTTGTTTGATTTCAAGTCCAAGGAAGAATGTCAATTCTCCTACTAGACTCATCTCAAACTCACTTTCCATGTGAGAAATAAATTCATTTAAATAGCCCTTGTTATTTGAGCCACAAATTATGTCATCGACATACACTTGGGCTACAAAAATGTTTTCACCATCTCTACGCAGAAATAGTGTTGGATCTATTTGGCCTCTTACAAAACCCTTTTCTAGTAAATATGTTGATAACCTTTCGTACCAAGCTCGAGGTGCTTGCTTAAGCCCATAAAGAGCTTTCTTGAGCTTGTACACGTGGTTTGGAGCTTCGGTATTCACAAACCCCGGTGGTTATTCAACATAGACTTCTTCTTTAATAAAGCCATTTAAGAAGGCAGATTTAACATCCATTTGATAGAGCTTGAAACCTCTATGTGCAGCAAAAGCTAGCATCAAACGAATGGACTCTAATCGGGCCACGGGAGCATAAGTCTCATCATAATCGAGACCTTCGACTTGACTATAGCCCTTGGCTACAAGTCTTGCCTTGTTTCTTACAACTTCTCCCTTTTGATTTAACTTATTTTTGAAGACCCATTTAGTTCCAATAATGGTGGTCTTCTTAGGTCTAGGAACTAAGTCCCACACTTGGCTCCTTTCAAATTGACCTAACTCATCTTGCATAGCTATGATCCAATCAGGATCGCGCAATGCCTCATCAACTAATTTTGGTTCAATCTCTGAAATCAATGCGACTTCATTAGACTCATTTCTAAAGAATGACCTAGTCCTAACCCCTTGTTGGATGTCTCCCACAATTTGGTCTTGGGGATGACTAGTGGCTATCCTAGATTGTCTTGGTGTTGGTGGTGCCTCATGAATGGTCTCACTAGGCACAGGCAAGGACTCAATATCAGGCAAAGGATCAGATTGAGTTCTTTGTTTCCTTTGCTCATCATCATCAGAGTCAACTTCGACTCTTTCTATATTTCGATCATTCAAACTTAGCCTTCTAAGTTCAAATTGAATTTCTCCTACATCCCTTGCTTGATCATTTAAGTTAGGGATTTCTTCAAAAGCTACATCAGAGGACTCTTCAATCAATTTAGTCCTATTGTTGTAGACTCGATAGGCTTTGCTGGTGAGCGAGTACCCGACCAGTATCCCTTCATCAGCCTTGGCCGAAAATTTTCCAAGATGGTCCTTGGTGTTCAAAATAAACACCTTACAACCAAACACCCTAAGATGTTTAATTGTAGGGGGTTTTCCAAACCAAAATTCATGGGGAGTCTTTCCTAAAAACCTATGTATCAGGATTCGATTTTGCACATAGCAAGCTGTATTTACAGCTTCAGCCCATAAGTAACTCGGTACTGAGTACTCATTGAGCATACTTCGTGCAGCCTCTTGTGAGACTCGGTTCTTTCTCTCCACAACCCCTTTTTGCTGTGGGGTCCTTGGAGTAGAGAACTCATGCCTATATCCCTTTTCTTGACAGAATTCTAAAAACCTATGATTTTGAAATTCCCCACCATGATCACTTCTAAAGGTTTTAATTGTTGTTGATTTTTCATTTTCAGTTCTTCTACAAAAGGAAATAAAAATATCTATGGTTTGATCCTTAGTTTTCAAAAAGAAGGTCCATGTATACCTAGTAAAGTCATCAATAATCACTAAACAGTATCTACTTCTATTTAGTGAAATAACACTACTGCAATCAAACAAATCCATATGTAATAAGTCTAAGGCAGTAGTTGTACTTACAGCGCTTTTACCTTTATGAGGCGCTTTAGTTTGCTTACCCTTCTGACATGCATCACACAATTTGGTCTTTTGGTACTTGATGCTTGGTAAGCCTCGCACTAACCCTTTGTTGACCAGCTTCCGCATATTCTTCATGTTCACATGAGCCAACCTCCTATGCCAAAGCCACGATTCTTCTTCTTTCGACATGAAACACTTAGCAAGAGCATTAGTAGCACTTTTAAAAGAAACTTGATAAATGTTATCTACCCTTGTGCCTACTAGAACCGTGTCAAGCGTGTCAATGTTTTTGACTAGACATTGACTCGAATGAAACCAATTGTGTAACCCGTATCACACAATTGACTGACACTTAGGAGATTAAAAGTCATCCCCTTGACTAGAAGGACATTCTTGATTTGGAGGCATTCGGATATATGAATGTCTCCAACTCCTATAACCTTAAGACTACCATTGTTACCAAATGACACATTACCTCTATTTTTGTTTTGAATGGTAGAAAATAGTGACTTGTCCCCGGTCATGTGCTTGGAGCATCCACTATCAACAAACCAAGTTGATAGACGCTCCCCCTTTACCAATGCCTACAAGACACGAAAGATAGATGTTTTAGGTACCCAAATCTTGGGACCTAATGCATCTACAATGAAAGACTTAGGCACCCATGCCTTTGTTACCTTCTTCCTAGTCTCATGAACCCTAGAAACATGCGATCTATGAAATTGGGTTCTTGATACTAAAGAAATAAAGCTAGACTCCTTAGGTTGGTATCCTAATCCAGCCTTGTTGTAGACCGCCCTTTGGGCATTTAGAATCATGTCTAGGGTCTTAGAGCTAGTTGAGAATTTCTCAAGCATTTTCTTGAGTTTCTCAACCTCACCCTTCAAGGCCTTGTTCTCATCCTCAAGGACCTCTAGATGTAGGTCATCAACCTCATCTTCCCTAAGGGCCCTCAAGTTTTCTACTTCTTCTTTTAATGATTTATTTTCTGTTTTTGATTTTTTAAGCAAGGTAGACAAATGTGTAATAGTCTTATAGCATTTTTCTAAGTGAGAAGAGGTTACCTCTTCATCATCCGAAGATGATGAAGCCGCGGCTGAAGTGCTTGAGTCATCACTCTCGGACTCGGACTCCTCCCTTGCCATAAGTGCCAATTGCCGAGTACTCTTCTCCTTCTTCTCTTCCTCCTCTGATGAGCTTGAGGAAGATTCATCCCAAGTGGCCTTGAGAGCTTTCTTCTTCTTGGCTCTTTCCTCCTTCTTTTTGGCCCGTTCCTCCTTCTTGAGTTTTGGACACTCACTCCGGTAGTGGCCTTTCTTGCTACACTCATAACATGTAACATTAGTCTTATCGATATTTTGATCATTAGGTTTACCTTTTCCTTTGTATCTTCGGCTTCTCCTCATAATTCTTCTCACGAAGTTGGCCATCTCGCTTGATGATGATCCGCCTTCATCATCAGACTCGGAGGAGGATGTAGATGAAGAAATCTCTTTCTCCTTATTCTTTTCCCTCTTTCTTCTTCCATCCTTGTTCTTTGGTCCTGCAACTAAGGCAATACCTTTCTCTCTTTGACCTTTGTTAGCAAGTTCATGAAGTTCCATTTCACAAAAGAATTCGTCTAATTTAACAATGGAAAGATCCTTGGAAACCTTGTAGGCATCTACCATAGATGACCACAAGGCATTCCTTGGAAAGGATTTAAGAGCGTACCTTACTAGATCGCGATTCTTCACGCGTTCATCTACGGAATGTAAACCATTGATGATTTCCTTGAACCTCCCATGCAGTTCACTTACCGTTTCGTTTTCCTTCATGGTGAGATTTTGTAGTTGATTCAAGAATAGGTCCCTCTTGGCTATCCGAGAATCTCGAGTTCCTTCTTGAAGCTCAATAAGCTTGTTCCATAAATCTTTTGCACTCAAGAATGGACCTACCTTCACGAGTTGGTCCTTGGCAATCCCACATTGTAAGGTGACTACCGCCTTGGCATCGGCTTGCCCTTTACGAGTTTGTTCGGTAGACCACCTTGATGAATCGAGTTCCTTACCTTCTTCGTCCTTCGGTGGTGTGAATCCTTCCTTGACCGAGAACCACATAGAGATATCAGTCTTGAGGTAATACTCCATGTGACTCTTCCAATATTGAAAATCTGCTCCGTTGAAATAGGGAGGACGATTGGTGCTAAATCCTTCCTTCATAGCCATCTTCTTTTGCTCTAGGATGTTAGTCCAGATGAAGAGCACCAGGCTCTGATACCACTTGTTAGGATCTTAGATGGCTAGAGGGGGGGGTGAATAGCCTCTTAAAAACTTAAACAAAACTTTCTACAGAGAAACTTGTTAGCACAGCGGAATTAGGAAATTAAAACAAAAGGAAACAAGCACACTAACACACGGATTTACGAGGTTCGGGGATAACTTGCCCCTACTCCTCAGCGTGTCCGTAAGGTGGACGACTCCTTGATCTTCGGTAGATCGCACCCCGGATAAATTCCGGCTAAAGATCCTCCTTCTCGGTGGAGTAACCTCTCCACAAAGTCTCAAGAAATATATATGTTAAAGCACAAGACTTACAGAGTGTGGCTAAAGGATTGAACAGTTTAACTTACAGCCACGAAGCAGAAAAACAACGACAGAAGGAATCAGCCAAGAGCTCAACAAAACACACAGCCTCTTGCTTGAATGACAGAGAGAGTTTTTCCAGAACCTTGGTAAACCTGTCTTCTTCCTTCTTCTTATTCTGCTTGCTTACCGTAGAGAATCGCTGTCACCTGTATCGGATCACTGCGTCGCCAGTCACTCATCTGGTTCTCTGGACTCACACCAATACCATCCATGGTCTTCACTGGTGTCTCTGAGCTCGAACCAATGAGCAATAGTCAAGCTGAAGCCACTGATCGCCGCCAGTGAATGTTGATGCTTCAAATGCATCGCTTGCAGTGAAATACAGCATAAAGGGCACTTGTTCTTATTCTTCTGATGGAGCTTCATTTGAAATTAACCAATGGCATGATACCTGCAACCTGTAACTTAAAGATCTCACAGCAGATAATTCGATCAGGTGAATCAGAAATGAATCAACAAAATCAGAGAAGCAGCAGACAGAAAACGACATATTGTGGATCGGTCAACAGACCGATCCACAGATCTCTGGACCGATCAGGACTCATCCTGATCGGTCTGGAGGGAGTCTGATCGGTCTGTGGACCGATCAGACTATGGGTGGATCAGTCCACAGATTGATCCCCCTTCTCGCTCTTCTTTCTGATCTCTTTCTGATCGGTCTGTAGACCGATAAGAAAAACTCACAGAACGCTTCTGTGTGGTTACTGATCGGTCCACAGACCGATCAGAATACCCACAGAACCTCTCTAAACTTTCTGTGTGGTTTCTGATCGGTCCATAGACCGATCAGAGACTTCAAGTATCACTGGATCGGTCTGCCGACCGTTCCAGTCACACAAAGTATCACTGGATCGGTCTGGAGACCGATCCAAGTTCCCTGAGTTAGTTTTAGAGCTTCCCAGCCCTAAACCCTAACGATCTCCCTGGTCCAGAGAACGAGCTACCGAGCCCTCTCTGACCTAGTCCGGAGAACGAGCTACCGAGCCCTCTCCGACTTCGTCCGGTCCAGAGAACGAGCTACCGAGCCCTCTCTGACCTAGTCCGGAGAACGAGCTACCGAGCCCTCTCCGACTTCATCTGGTCCAGAGAACGAGCTACCGAGCCCTCTCTGACCTAGTCCGGAGAACGAGCTACCGAGCCCTCTCTGACTTCGCGTGCCAAGTATCCGTACTTGGACTTTTCTTCTTCATATGATCAACCTTGATCAATAATCAGTCTGAGTTTAATTAATATCTGATACAAACTTAAATCAGTGTCAACATCAAAAAAACAGCCAGGTCAGACTGTATCAACACCTTCTCTTCTTCTTCTTCACCTCCAAGCCCCGACCACCATGGGGAGATGGAGCGCCGGCCCTAGAGGGAAGAAAATGGAGGAAGAAAGGGATGTGGGGCGCCAGATCTAGAGGAAAGAAAAGGATAAAGAAAGGGATGTGGGGCGCCGACTCTAGAGGAAAGAAAAGGAGAAAGAAGGATGTGGAGCGCCGGTCCGAGAGAAAAAGAGAGGGTTGTTGAGTTGTGGAGAAAAACAAAATTTATCACTTATGTTTTTGTGGCACAACCTCCTCTCTTTTTATAACCCTTGGCGCCAAATAAAAAAGGAGAAAAATTAATAGATTTTTTTAGAATTCCGTTGAGAAAAAAATCTCCCTTTTATAACTCCCCCTTTTTTTTTCATTTTCCTTTTTTTTTCTTTTATTGTGGCTGGCCCCTTGCTTGGGTACCAAGCAAGGATGTGGCCGACCCCTTTCTTAGGTAGGAAGCAAAACCAAAACGGGTGAATGCGAGGCTTTATAGAGGCTGCAATAGGGATTGAGAGGAGAAATTGGTTTTGACCTCCAGATGGACTTAAACTTCCTGTGTTCAACCCGAATACACAACTCAAGTTCATCAATAATAACCCATACCACTAAAGGGTCATTATTGAACTACCGCACCAATCCCATATTACAATATGGGCTCCTACTTATCATGAGTGTGTTAATCTCCCTGTGTTTAAGATATCGTATGTCCGTTAATTAAATAAGTTACTGACAACTCATTTAATTAACATCTGACTCCAAGAGTAGTACCACTCAACTTTATTATCATGTCGGACTAAGTCCACCTATAGGGTTTACATAATAATCCTTATGAGCTCCTCAAGGGGACATCATCAACCTAAATAAATAGGACACAGTTTCCCTTTATAATCAACACACACCATATAAATGGTATTATCTCCCAACTTATTGGTCCTATTGATTTAATGAATAAATCTCACTCATTGATAAGTTAAAGAAATAAATACTAAGTATATGCGTTTATTATTATATCGGGATTAAGAGTACGCACATCTATAATAATAGAGGTTCTGTTCTTTTATATAGTCAGTATAAATCGAACAACCTCAAATGGTCTTGCTCAATACACACAGTGTATTAGTGTAATTATATAGTCAAGACAAATTAATTACAAATTACATTACAACTGTTCCAATGGTTTGTCCCTATCCATCTTGGTTGTGAGCTACTATTTTTAATTTATAAGGAACCGATAACATGATCTTCTGTGTGGCACCACACACCATGTTATCTACAATATAAATTAAATGGACAACTGCATCGACATATATATAAATATAAAATGCAGGCATTTGACCAAAGTGATTCTCATTTCAAAATATCTCAAAAGCAGATGTTCATACAAAAGCTAGGCTTATAGTATACATTCCAACACTATCTTTGTTTCTTTAGGGATCAGTTTACAGCTGATTTGCAGTTTCCAATCCACCCCTTTTTTCTTGCCGTATATAAATATTTTCACATTTTCTTTCATCAATTAGTGTCAAACTCCTTTCAGCTACTGTACGGGGTAGTGGTTCTGTTCCGCCTGAATGACATTCCTCTCACTCCCTGACTTTTTTGTTACTTTTATTATCCCAAATTGTTCGAGCTGGGGACTTTTATTTTCCAAGCCCAAGTGGGCTTAGTTTTCATCGACAAAATGCAAACCTCTAACAAGAATTGGAGGGAATACTTCTTTTTTGTGCACCTTCCAAAACGGCCAAATTTCCCGACTATCTAGCAGCTCGAAGTGGCGAATCAGCCCCCACTAAAATAGTACAAGAGCTGATCGGACTACCTCAATGCAGCTTCCATGTTGGCCGGTCAGAAATATGACATCCACAAGTTGCTGCTGGAGGGTGTCCTCTACATTTTCGGCTTGAGTCCAATCCGCACACGGCTTCCGTTCAGTCTAGGTATGTAGCTTCTTCACTACTTCCTTTGATTCTAACTGCTTTTTCTTCATATTTTGTAACTGAAGTCATGCTACGTGCACGTCTGGCCAAAAAGGCTAAGTTTGCAGATGTCGCTATCAATGCGGCGACCGTGGATGAGTTGGAGAGCCGCGATCTACAACCGATCGACTCTCAAGAAGATCCGTAAGGCGAGAGTGAAGCGGTTCCAGCCTTGGTGAGCAGAGGGGCGACCAGCTGGATGCCTAGTGGTGGAGCAGTGGATGGATCACAACCTCCCTCCGAACGGATGTCGGTTGTTCGGGTTGTGAGGGCATCGGACTCGGTCTCCTTAGGAGAGCCACTTATAAGGTGCAAGAGGCGTCGGGCGGAGACTTCATCGCGATCCACCTCATTGGTGGTGCAGACCCCTGCTAGATCCAGCCCACACCCTTCCACCGAGGGGGTTGAAACCTCGACCTCGCTCCAGCTCAAGAGACTATGACCCTACGTCGTCTGATTGGATGCCATCACTATCCGATCTGCCACAGGGGACCCTTTGCTCGCCGCCAGTGGCCTTCATGCCTCCACCATCGAAGGTTAAAAACTCTAGTATCTGGCCGGCATCATCGTCTCGGCCGTCCAACCGAATAACCTCAGCTTAATCAGCCCCGAGCAGCCAGTACAGCATAACGGCGATTCTTCATCTGCTGACTGAGGAATGGTGTGAGTCGGCCAACGCTGAATCTCGAGCCCCAAAGCATCAAATAATTATTCAGGGGTTGCTCGCACACATATGGGCTGACGCCCGAGCCCGTGCAACGGTCATGCCTCAGGGGGTGCTCACGGACAGCCACACCCAGATGTCCACTGGAGTAAGTATTGTATTCTTCTTAATTTATCTCCGATCGGTGCTTATATTCCTGGTTACTCGCAGTATTGGGTAGAGAACCTGGCCATGTGCCAAAGGCTCGCATTTTTGGAGCAGGAGGTCAAGCAACTGAAGGCATCGAGCAGCCAATCATCCGCTTCTCAGGAGCAGCTAGAGCAGATGAATACTGAGGTGGTTCAGCTAAGAGTCGATCTGACTAAGAGCGCTGAGCTGCTAGAGGCGGAGAAAGGCAAAAGCGCTGAGTAGGCCACCCAAATAGCTCAACTCAATAAACAGGCCAACACCTTTAAAGCCAAAATCAATTTGGCCAACACCAGGAAACTCTGGGCTATTGAAAATTTGGAGATCAAGAATAAGAGTTTCGGGTGTTGGCTCAGAACTTGAAGGAGGCTAAGGCTGCGCTGAAAGCCGAGCGGGATGGACAGTTGGCCGAGCAGATTTCAACGAAGACCTAGCTTGACGCCAAAGATGCAGAGTTGGCCCGGTTGAAGGAAGAACTTGAGGCCTCCCGAGCGGCCCTAGAGACATATCAGGGAGCCAAGTCGAATAGGTTCGAAGTCATGAAGAAAGCCTATATCCGCTCGGATGTTTTCAATGACAAGGTCGCCGACCGGGCACTTCGTCTATTTGACCTAGTGATCGATGGGATGTTCGGCCAACTCCGGGCAAGCAGCTGCCTCCCTGCTACTCTATCGAGTAAGGTCATCAGTCGAGACAAGCTGACTGAATCGCTACTTGATGATACCTTAGATTATCTACAGTGACCTTTTCTCGAGTGTTTCTATATCACCCTTCTATTTATAACCCTCTTGCAAGATATTTGTAATCTTTCAAGTATTAATGAATGATCGCTCATTCAGCGATCTTTTATTATGTGTTCGTCCCCTTGCCGTCCTTCGGCCTCTTTCGATCTGACTCGTATTTTAGTTCGTGTTGCCACGCAAACCCTCGAGCGAGATTACGAGTTGGTTATTGTTACTTTGTGACCTTTCGATCAGTAGAAGAATAATTCTGAATGGTCATTATATTTTAAAGACTTGGAGCTTTTGAGTAGATCGTATTCATGGTCGGTCGTTCATTGTTCTTGAGCTATAAGACTGACACTTGACCGCTTATCAAGCTAAGGGTTTAAGGTCGTCGTTCGACTGTTGATGAGGACCAGGATTTAAGGTCGCTGCTCGACCATTGGAGAAGATGAGGGTTTAGGGTCGCCGCTCGACCGTTGGTGAAGACGAGGGTTTAAGGTCACTGCTCGACCATTGGGGAAGACGAGGGTTTAAGGTCGTCGCTCGACCGTTGGTGAAGACCAGGGTTTAAGGTCGTCGCTCGACCGTTGGGGAAGACAAGGGTTTAAGGTCACCGCTTGATCGTTAGGGAAGACGAGGGTTTAAGGTCGTCGCTCAACCGTTTGGGAAGCCGAGGGTTTAATATCACCGCTCGACCGTTGGGGAAGACAAGGGTTTAAGGTCACCACTCGACCGTTATAGGTCACCGCTCGATCGTTGGGGAAGACGAGGGTTTCAGGTCACCACTCGACCATTGGGGGAAGATGAGATTTAAGGTCATTGCTCGGCTGTTGGGGAAGTCGAGGGTTTAAGGTCGCCGCTCGACCGCTGAGGAAGCTAAGGGTTTAAGGTCGCAGCGCGACCGTTGGTGAAGAAAAGGGTTTAAGGTCACTGCTCGACCGTTGGGGAAGACAGGGTTTAAGGTTGCCGCTCGACCGTTGGGGAAGACGAGGGTTTCAGGTCGCCGCTCGACCGTTGGGAAAACCAAGGGTTTAAGGTCGCCACTTAACCATTGGGGAAGGCGAGGGTTTAAAGTCGCCATTTGACCGTTGGGGAAGATGAGGGTTTCAGGTCGCCACTTGACCGTTGGGGAAGACGAGGGTTTAAGGTCGCCGCTCGACTGTTAGGGAAGTCAAGGGTTTAAGATCGCCGCTCGACCATTAGGGAAGACAAGGGTTTAAGGTTGTCACTCGACCATTGGGGAAGATAAGGGTTTAAGGTCACCGCTCGACCGTTGACTCAACTCAAAAGTAGAATACTTTCTTTTATTCATATTCGTCCTGCATCCAGGAAACAACATACAACTACATCTATATTCACTTACGCACCTCTCATCCGACCCTGTAGGGATGGAGATGATTCACGCTCCACGGCCACTTGAGCTACCTTCCTCCCTCATCCTCCAAGTAGTAGGCGCTTGACCAGAGCTTATGAACAACCTTAAAAGGTCCCGCCCATGGGGCTTCGAGCTTGGTGACATTGCCAACCGACTTTACTTTCTTCCATACGAGATCGCCAACCTAGAAGGACCTCGAAATTGTTGGTACGGGAAGCATCTGACGATCGAACCTGTGTTTTGATTATGTCAAAGGGTTCAAAGTTAAGTTGTCTTGTTATCTAACATGTGTGAATGAGCTTACAGGAAAGTCCTAAGTGTACTTAGGCAAAAGTCCTAGCTGCGGTTAGGCAGGTAAAAAACCCTAGGGGGTGGTAACCCTAAGTCCTAGGGGGTGGTAACCCTAGGTCCTAAGGGGTGGTAACCCTAGGTAAGGAAAAGTCCTAGATGCGGTTTGGCAAAGGGAAAACCCTAGGGGGCGGTAACCCTAGGTCCTAAGGGGTGGTAACCCTACACGGAAAGCCTTGGTGGGTCGAGGTCTTCAGGCAAAGGTCCTAGAGTCAGATACTCTAGGTGAAAATCCCGGTGTCGCGTATCGGGTGGAAAGTCTGGGCGGGTCATGGAGTGGACGTCCAGCAGAAAAACCTAAAGACTCGGGCACTGAGCAAAAGCCCAGTCGATCTGGAGGATCGAACTGGAAATAGGTATACTCTCTTGAATGGAGTAGGTGAGGACGCGTTCCCCGCTGAGGGAACAGTAGGCGTCGGGTCGACCTAGGATTTCCGGTCGGAAATCTAAAGTCAGAATCGGACAGTCCGGTAACTGTCGGACATTTATTTTTATGTTATTATTATGTGCTAACTTTGTTTTGCAGGATATATTATTATTTTGCGGACTAACGTATCTTGCAGGACGTAAAAAGAACTCAACTTCTTGGATGAACGATGTCCGGGGTGCCTCCATGGAGCTTAGAGGCGCCTCGGATGCTTTGGAAGAAGGAGCACACGAAGTCAAGATGGAGGCACCCTCGAGGAGTGCTGAGGCGCTTCGGATGGGCTTGAAGGCACCCTCCATGGTATTGGAGGCACCTTCAAGAGGATGAGCGACGACTTCTTCAACCCTTATCTTCGCTGCGGAATCGACGAAGGTGAGGGCGCCCTCAAGGAGGTTGAAGGCGCCCTCAATGGCCATTATAAGGAGGTCTCAAGCAACAACATGAAAAATCAAATTCTAAGCAATCTTTCTTCAGCGCACTGCTAACGAGACGATTTGGCTAAGCTACAACAAGACCCCGACGATCCGAAGCTGCGAAATTTTAATTCTTTGTTGTCGGTATAACTTTTTCAATACTGTCATTGTAATAACTCTTGTAATATTTGTGCGATTATAGTTGTTTCCCAAAGTAAACGCTCAACAAGCGTGGGCCTTAGAGTAGGAGTCGCCCAAGGCTCCAAACTAAATAAATCTTAGTGTCTTTCTGTGTTCCTTTATTTATTATTCCGCTACGTTATCCGATAAGTTTTCTGAATACGAAAAATGAAAGTCCCCTAGCGCATCTCGATACAACAATTGGTATTAGAGCTATGCCTTTCGTTTTTTCCCTCCAAAATTGTTTTTAAAAAATTTAGTTTTATCTTTTCACCGTTGGTCATTATTAGCGAAATATCGCATTTTCAAAAATTTGTAATAATATTTTTTTAATAATTTTTTTTTTTTCAAAATTAGTGAATTATTAGTTTTCTCTTAATCCCGCACTGCTAATCCAAGATCAAGTATTGGAACAAAGTTTCTTGTTTTTGTGTGTGTGAGATTGTCTTTCTAAAATGGCCCATCAAGAAGACTACAACACAGCTCGCCCGCCTCTCTTCTCTAGTGAAGACTTCGGCTACTGGAAGGGCCAAATGAAGTCATACCTACAAACCCAGTTCGAGATGTGGATGATCATTGATCATGTCTGAGAAACTTGACAAAATGGAAAGCTGGAAGAAAACCCACTGCTGATGAAGAATAATACCTGTAGAATACCGATCCGAGAAACCCAAAGTGGATCTAGAGGAATGAAGTTACAGAAGGCCCTTCCTGTATAGAGATCCGAAGACAAGGGAGAAAACCAGCCAACGGGAACCACGATCCGAAGCTTCCAAGATTTCCTATGCACCAGAGACCAATCCAACACTATCGTCAGTGACCTAAGACCGGGGTGGGAATCCCTGGCTAGGCCCCCCGACGCTCAAGTCAGTGATCTCTTTCTTGTTATCTCCCCAAGAGGAAGAATATGAACAGTAGTTAAAAATTAGGGTTGTGAGTATGAGCGTCAATGTGAACTTACCTGGCCCACGGAGAGGATTCCCCTTTTTATACCACTTCATATAACCTCCGTAGTCATGAAGTGGACCCCGATTTTTTAGAGTTTGTTATGAGATGACGTAAGTTGTGTACTTGTGGAAAATAGCTTTTAAGGAATCTTTTTCGTACACCAGATGTACCTTTTTGTCGTCTAGTACCTGCGGAAGAGTCTAGAAACATACTTCCCGCCAAATTAGCAAGCTTGTCATATAACCACATATCATAGATATCTTTATGAAACTATTTATGAACATTCTAGTAATATTTGTTTTCATCCTGTCTTCACTATGTTATAGACAGCTCGATATTACATCATAATCTATATTGAATAGAATTGAACTTAAGTTATGTCCGGGCGGGTTATTCCCATTACTCAACATAAGTTATTATAAATCTCATAAAGCCTTGTATCTTTTCATACTCAGTCGATCATACACATTAAACTGGTACTAATCTGCATTTGGATATGCTAACTTAGTTAGTTTTGATTTATCTATCTTACCATGCTTAGACCTAACCAATGTTAATCTGCTGCCTTGAAGTATTGTCCGGATTAATGTTGATCTATATTCTATCACATGTGTGGCCTCGACCGATATTGGTCCATAACTCCCTAAGTCTATTATTCTGGACGTCCTTGAGCTATTCTTCTTACGGAATCTCTCGGTCGGGGTTATGCCTAGCTCTTTCTAGTTATATTCCGTCCGATATTGGTCTACCTTTCTTCTAGGGTATTGATTGGTTGATATTGGGTTGTATTATATTAGGTATGCAGCTTCGGCCTATATTGGCCCATGTTTCTCTAAGTTTGTTATTTTGGCCGTCATTGAGTTATTCTTCTTACGGAATCTCTCGGTTGGGGTTATGCCTACCTCTTTCTAGGTATATCCCGTCCGATATTGGTCTACCTTTCTTCTAGGGTATTTCTTGGTCGATATTGGGCTGTATTATATTAGGTATGCAGCTTCGGCCTATATGATGGATCGAAAGCACTAGAGGGGGGTGAATAGCGCTCGTGGCTATTTTTAGCGATTTAAAACACAGATTAGAAACGCAGCGGAGAGTAAATGCAACCACAAAAGACACAAGTGTTTTACTTCGTTCGGAGCCTATCTCGACTCCTACTCGAAGGCCCGCAGTCCTTGACCGCTTTAGGTGGGCAACAACTATATAGCACAAATCTTTACAAGTGAATAAGTACAAGTATTAAACACAAAAGATTATACCGACAAATCCAAATATGACTGAAGTGGTTGTCGTTTGTCGGAGTAGCAGAGTCTAGTTGAAGCTTTCGGAGCAGCGTACAAGATCACACGTTCTTCTGTTCAAATTGATGTTTTGAGCTGCACCTCGAGGCCCCTTTTTATAGCTCTACAAGATCTGATCCAGATCCCCAAGTCTCGGGATCAGATTTGACCCGAAGCGGATCGGTCGACCGATCAGATGATCTCCACCGCATCTGATCCGTCCATCCGTCGCTCCGCTTCGATCTGGTCAAACTTTATCCCTGGGATCGGTCGACTAATCCCAAGGTTCGGTCGACCGATCAGTCTCCTCTGACCCACACACCTCGGCTTGATCCAGTCGACACCTATCCCAGGTTAGGTCGATTGATCCCGAGGTCCGGTCGACCGATCCCTGGTCGAACCTGGTCCAACTTCTGGCGATCTGGTCTGGTAGCTTGGAGGTTGGTCGACCGATCCCAAGGTTCGGTCGACCGATCCCAAGGTTCGGTCGACCGATCCCGGTCAGTACTAACCCTGTACAAAAGTGTTAGTTTCCTGCAAAACAGAGTTAGAACACAAAAGATAATATATAAACAAATGAATTGACAGCCTTCAGACTATCCGGGTCTGACTTCGGGTTTCTGATCGGAAACCCTAGGTCGACCCGACGCCTACTGTTCCCTTTACAGGGAACGCGTCCTCACCTACTCCACTCAGGAGATTTACCTGATGCCAGTCCGGTTCTCCAGACCGAATGGACTTTCCGCCTAGGGTTACCACCCCCTAGGACCTAGGGTTACCGCCCCCTAGGGTTTTTCTCCACCTAGGGTTTTCACTGTTAGTTAGAGCCCTAGAGCCAATCATTTGATGATTGTATGGACTCATTGTATCATATTCTTGTATATTAATAAAGGCATTTGTTTGGTTATTATACTTATTTGTATTAGTGCCAAATAGACTAAGTATAATAGCGTCCTTGAGTAGAAGGTTCATACCTATATCAATCGATTAGTTGAATCGATAGTGAGATGATATAGGGAACACTACTTTAAATCATTCCTAGTCGAGTATTAACATTCAGGGACAATGTTAATGCAATAAGACTAGCATGTAGGTCAGCTCGATGACTTGATCTCACAAGTCATGGATATAGAGATATCATGCTGACACATGGGTATACATTGGAGAATGTATACTGAATGACCCGCCATGAGAAAGTATCATGAATCGTTATATGAGTGTCATATACTTTCTCATGTGGCTATTAGTATGACTATTAGTCCTTAGACCTGAAGTCACCATGGATCCCTACATAAGGAGTTATGTACTTTAGTTTCGTCAAACGTCACCCGTAACTGGGTGGACTATAAAGGCGATTACTGGGTATGTAACGAATTATGCAGAGGGATGTGAGTGATGTAGATGGGATCTATCCCTCCCATATGACGGGAGCGACATCGCTATTTTTGATAGAGTGAGACCACGAAGTGCATGGCCATGCCCAAATGAGTCAACATTAGATGTTGAGCTCATTTGATCGAGTGAGTCTACTTGGAGTTCAAGATTTAGATTGATTAGAGGATGACACGGTCTATGCCTCACATTAATCAATCTAGATGTCTAGGATAGAAGGACACTTGTCACATATTGTGAGGAGTCACAATTAGTAGTCACAAGGTGATGTTGGATCTCAACATTCTTGTAACTTGGGTAGCAATGATGTATTGCTAGATGCCGCTCATTGCTTATGTTTCTAAAGGAGTTTAGAAACATTGCCAACGTTACAAGAACCTATTGGGTCACACACAAAGAACAAGTGGATGGAGATTAGGTTCATATGATGAACCAATTGGATTAGGTTCATGTGATGAACCAAATTGGATTAAGAGTAATCCAAATTGGGCTAATTGAGTTAGACTCAAGTTGATTCATGTGTTCAATGAGTCTAATTTGGATTATGACTCATTGAATCAATTTAATTAAATGAATTAGATTCATTATATTAAGTTGGCTTGAATCAAATGGTTAGATTAGATCAACCATGAGAGAGATTTGGTCAAGTTTGACTTGATTTGAGAAGGAAGATCAAAGGTCAATTTTGAATTGACCATTTGCCACCTCATTTGTGAGTTGGCATAAGGTGGACCATTGATGATGCTCCACATCATCATGGTTGCACATGTGTGTGACACCTCATGGAGGTTACAAATCCCTCTTTAATGGCCACATTAAATGGGAAGGGGGTTACACACACATGAAGGAGAGTGAATGCAATTCATTTCTTATTCATTCCATCTTCTTCCTCCTTAGCTCTCTCTTGCTTTCTCCTCTCTTTTGGTCGTGGGTTCCATGAAGGGAGAGAAGGTGGTTGAGTTGTATTCCAAGAGAAGAAAGAAAGGGTGAAGGTCACAAAAGAGGAGACTACTTCTTGAGTGTAAGAGTTTCCTTTCTTATTTCTTTTTCCCTCCATTTAAATCCTATCCGAGAGCTCTAGAAAGTGCTAGCACACTTGGGGCTCTCTTCTCCATCCTTTGAGTGTGAGAAACACTCCTTGTTCGTGTGGATATCACTAGAGAAGTATCTACCTTGATACTTTGGAGATCCGACAAGTACCTTGGACGAGCGGGATTTTGCAAGGGCACGCATCGAAGGTAAAATGGTTTTTCCTTTGTAGATCTACTGTAGATCGTAGAATAAAACTCGTATTTGTGTTTTCGAAATTTTTCCTTGCACGGATCTACTGCTTTGGGTGATTCGGGGTTTCCGCGACGCGAAAAGCGGTTTTCACGGCCCGAAAAACCCAACAGTGGTATCAGAGCCACGTGCAAGGCGAATACGAGTTTGTTTTTTGGTTTTATGAAAACTAAAGTTTCTGTAATTTTCTGTAAAATTATGATTTTATAGTTTTTATGGGTAATTTTTCCGTAGAAGCGAAGCACAAGTGTCTCGGCACTTGTAGGCTTCGGCTACCGGAAAGATTTTTCCAAAACGGCTTTGTTTTGCCCCAAATCCGTTTGGGACAGCGGGCTTGGGTGCCATTAGATCGCAAAGGAGCAACTCACGATGGTTAGACCGTGGGTAGGGGTACTGCCCCTAACCCCGCAAGGGGATTTGCTCCGCGATTGCACCCGAAATCGCTAAAAAGAACGATTTTTCCGAAACGGCAATGTCTCGGCCCAAATCGTTTTGGGACAGCGGGTTTAGGCGCTGTTGGATCGCAAAGGAACCCTTGCGATGGTTAGATCGCGGGTAGGGGCGCTGCCCCTGGGCCCCGCAAGGGGATCCGTTCCGCGATTGCGCCAGAAACCGCTAAACGGGACCGCCGGAAATTTTACTCGTAAAAATTGTAAAAATTAATTTTAAAATTATAAAAATTATGAAAATATATAATTTTGAATTATATATTAATTTGTGATAGTCATGGCCCAAAAACCCAATATGATTGGTTGTGTTGTAATTCATAATACGGCCTGCGTGCCGTTATGTGTTTGCGCGTGTTGTATGTTTTTATTTATTCGCGACCTGCGCGTCGTGCCTTCTCTTATATTCTTGATGTAAATTAGATTTAGACTCGAATGTAACTTGAGTTTCAAATTGTAATGTACAAATTGGAGCAGTGGAGGGTCCACACGAGACGGAGTTCCGAGGCGGGCACGAGCAACACAAGGTGGTCAAAGGGAGGAGCTTGGAGAAGCTGTTGACCCTAGGTTGACCAATCGATCTTCTCATTGGCTTGAGAAGATCGTAGTAGGGTCATGACTAAATCACAAATAGATTAATTAATTGCTTGTGTATGTGATGCATATTTAATAAGTAGTTAATTAATTAGTGTCTTACGATTAGATTCGATCTAAGTCGTGCACATGATGCACCCTTGCGATTAGATTAGATCTAAGTCGTGCACAAGATGCATCCCTTTCGATTAGATTAGATCTCAATCGATTCAACTCTAATGCCTAACCGTGCCGTGATACCTATCACTACCTCGATCACATGTATTGTTGAATCTGCCAAAGCAGAGCAATACATATTATCTTGGTAGGGTACGGAGGGACAATCTTGGTCCCGCCTATCAACGCATGGGGTGAATTCAAACTCAATTAGATTGAGTATTCCTAGTTACTCGGTTGGATCGAGTCAACTATAGGCATTCTTCCAATAGTTGGAAAGGTAGGACAAAATCACGTTTATATTAACTCTCGGGCGTATTAGCCAAAGCTAACTCGAGTTTTAATATAAATATGGATCTTGATCCTATAAACAAGAGTTGCATAGAGATGTAATTGGTAATCGTTACCTACCGATCATGCTAAGCCTTGGGCGTATTAGCCAAAGCTAACTCAAGGGTTAGTATGATGTGGATCTTGTCCCACAAGAATTATAGAATTCAGTGGGAGCATCATTTAATTAAAGGCCTTATTAAATGATTTTAAAAGAATATGATACTTATTTCTGCATTTATTTCTGTTGTAGAATTTCCATGACGTCGAATACGAACATTTTCTCCCTGCGATCTGTCCTTAAGAAGGACAAGCTCAACGGAGCAAATTTCCAGGAACCTGAGAATTGTTCTCACTCAGGAACGTAAACTGTACGTTCTGGAGCAGCCCATTCCGGAGGCTCCTCCTGCCACTGCCACGCGAGCAACCCGAGATGCTTACAAGAAGCATCAAGATGACGCATTAGATGTGTCCTGTTTTATGCTCGCGACCATGAACTCTGAGCTTCAGAAGCAACATGAGTTGATGGGTGCTTACGATATGGTTGCACATCTTCGTCAACTATATCAAGGACAAGCAGGGCACTGGAGGAGGAACTTCACGGGATACCTGGAAGATCTTAATAAGAAGAGAAATATGATTTCTACTTCAGGTATAAATGTTATAGAAGTCAACCTCTCTATTTCTTCGTCGTGGGTATTAGATACCGGATGTGCTTCGCACATTTGTACTAGTGTACAAGCACTGAGAAATAGCAGAGCATTGACAAAGGGCGAGATAGACCTATGAGTAGGCAATAGAGCACGGGTTGCTGCTGTTGCTGTAGGGACTTATTTTCTATCTCTGCCCTCTGGGCTTATACTAGAGTTAGATGATTGTTGTTATGTGCCTGCATTGACTAAGAACATTATATCAGTTTCTTGTTTGGACAAGAAAGGATTCTCGTTTATAATAAAGAACAAATGTTGTTCTGTCTATTAAAACGATATGTTCTATTGTAGTGCACCTCTGATGAACGGACTCTATATTCTAGACCTTGAGAGCTCTATCTATAACGTTAGTACCAAGAGGTTCAAATCGAACGATATGAACCACACCTATCTCTGGCACTGTCGCTTAGGTCATATAAATGACAAGCGCTTATCCCAGCTCCATAAGGATGGTTTGCTGGACTCATTTGATTTTGAATCATATGAGATATGCGAGTCATGCCTACGAGGCAAGATGACCAAGACTCCCTTTAGTGGGCACAGCGAGAGAGCGACTGATTTGTTAGGACTCATACATAGTGATGTATGTGGCCCTTTCAATGTCGCTGCTAGAGGCGGTTATAGGTACTTCATCACATTTACTGATGACTTCAGTAGATACGGTTATGTGTACTTGATGACACATAAATCCGAATCCTTTGAAAAGTTCAAAGAATTCAAGAATGAAGTACAGAACCAGCTTGGCAAGAGTATTAAGATACTTCGATCCGATCGAGGTGGAGAATACTTAAGCCATGAGTTTCGTGACTACTTAGTTGAGTATGGGATTTTATCTCAACTCACTCCTCCTGGAACACCACAGTGGAATGGTGTATCCGAAAGGAGGAATCGTACCTTATTAGATATGGTACGATCTATGATGAGTCACACAGATCTTCCGACATATCTATGGGGATAGCAGCTTTCATTCTTAACCGAGTTCCATCCAAGGCCGTGATAAAGACACCATATAAGATATGGACTGGGAGAGATGCCCAGGTGTCTTTCATGAGGATTTGGGGTTGTGAGGCTTACGTACGACGTCAAGTCTCAGACAAATTAGGACCCAAATCCGACAAGTGCTATTTCATCGGATATCCCAAGGAAACTAAGGGATATTACTTCTACATTCCCAGTTAGCACAAGGTAGTTGTGGCAAAGACTGGGGTCTTTCTAGAAAGGGACTTTGTTTCTAGAAAGACTAGTGGGAGCACGTTCAATCTTGAAGAAGTTCAAGATGCGAACAATAGCACTGATGCCTCGATGGAAGTTGAACTGGAACCACAAAGTGTTGTGGATGATGTTGTTCCACAAAGAGTTGAGGAACAACAACCAGTTCAAGTAGACATACCTCTTCGCAGGTCTGATAGGGTACGTCGTCAGCCTGAGAGATACTCATTTCTCTTGTCTGACCATGATGACGTTATGCTCATAGAGGATGAGCCTACCACCTATCAGGAAGCTGTGATGAGACCAGATTCCGAGAAATGGCTAGAGGCCATGAGATCCGAAATGGAATCCATGTACACCAACCAAGTATGGACTTTGGTTGATCCACCTGAAGGGGTAAAACCCATTGGGTGCAAGTGGGTCTTTAAGAGAAAGACTGACATGGATGGACTTATCTATAAGGGTCGCTTGGTAGCTAAAGGTTTCAAGCAGATTCATGGTATTGACTATGATGAAACCTTTTCTCCAGTAGCGATGTTTAAGTCCATTCGGATCATGCTTGCTATTGCAGCCTACCATGACTATGAGATATGGCAGATGGATGTCAAAACCGTGTTTCTGAATGGAAACCTACTCGAGGATGTGTACATGACACAACCTGAGGGTCATACTAGCAGAGTATGCAAGCTGCATAGGTCCATTTATGGACTAAAGCAAGCTTCTCGGAGCTGGAATCTTCGATTCGATGATGCGATCAAACAGTTTGGTTTCATCAAGAATGAAGATGAACCTTGTGTCTACAAGAAGGTTGTAGGGGACATAGTTGTCTTCCTCATATTGTATGTGGATGACATACTGCTCATTGGGAAGGACATCCCTAT
Organism: Zingiber officinale; assembly: GCF_018446385.1. Taxonomy (NCBI): domain Eukaryota; kingdom Viridiplantae; phylum Streptophyta; class Magnoliopsida; order Zingiberales; family Zingiberaceae; genus Zingiber; species Zingiber officinale. Next base: position 113,991,548 of record NC_055991.1, read on the forward strand.
GCTTCAGTCTATCAAGACCTGGCTAGGGAGTTGCTTCTCAATGAAGGACTTAGGTGAGGCATCCTACATTCTAGGGATACAGATCTATAGAGATAGATCTAAGAGATTGCTTGGCCTAAGTCAGAGTACATACATTAACAAGGTACTCCTTCGGTTTGCCATGCAGAATTCCAAGAAGGGATTTCTGCCGATGTCATATGGCGTGAGTCTTTCAAAGACTCAAGGTCCCTCTTCTAGAGAGGAGAGAGATCGCATGGATCAGATCCCTTATGCCTCAGCCATAGGATCGATCATGTATGCCATGCTATGTACTCGACCTGATGTCTCGTATGCTTTGAGCATGACGAGCAGATACCAGTCAGATCCAGGTGAAAGTCACTGGATAGCGGTCAAGAATATTCTTAAGTAATTAAGAAGGACTAAAGAATATTTCTTGATATATGGAGGCAATGATGAGCTAACTGTAAAGGGTTACAGTGATGCTAGCTTCCAGACCGATCAGGATGATTACCGATCGCAGTCAGGGTTCGTGTTTTGCTTAAATGGTGGTGCTGTGAGCTGGAAGAGTTCGAAGCAGGACACAGTAGCTGATTCTACAACAGAGGCCGAGTATATTGCTGCATCAGAGGCAGCAAAGGAGGCAGTTTGGATCCGCAAGTTCATCACTGAACTTGGGGTGGTTCCTAGCATCGCTGACCCAGTTGAGCTCTATTGTGACAACAATGGAGCTATAGCACGGGCGAAGGAACCTCGCTCACACCAGCGGACCAAGCACATACTACGGTGTTTCCATCTCATTCGAGAGATTATCGATAGAGGAGATATGAAGATTTGCAGAGTACCTACAGAGGCTAACATCGCAGATCCCTTGACCAAGGCTTTGGCACAGAGGAAGCATGATGGTCACACTAGGTCTTTAGGCCTTAGAGCCTATACTGATTGGCACTAGTGCTAGTGGGAGATTGTTAGTTAGAGCCCTAGAGCCAATCATTTGATGATTGTATGGACTCATTGTATCATATTCTTGTATATTAATAAAGGCATTTGTTTGGTTATTATACTTATTTGTATTAGTGCCAAATAGACTAAGTATAATAGCGTCCTTGAGTAGAAGGTTCATACCTATATCAATCGATTAGTTGAATCGATAGTGAGATGATATAGGGAACACTACTTAAATCATTCCTAGTCGAGTATTAACATTCAGGGACAATGTTAATGCAATAAGACTAGCATGTAGGTCAGCTCGATGACTTGATCTCACAAGTCATGGATATAGAGATATCATGCTGACACATGGGTATACATTGGAGAATGTATACTGAATGACCCGCCATGAGAAAGTATCATGGATCGTTATATGAGTGTCATATACTTTCTCATGTGGCTATTAGTATGACTATTAGTCCTTAGACCTGAAGTCACCATGGATCCCTACATAAGGAGTTATGTACTTTAGTTTCGTCAAACGTCACCCGTAACTGGGTGGACTATAAAGGCGATTACTGGGTATGTAACGAATTATGCAGAGGGATGTGAGTGATGTAGATGGGATCTATCCCTCCCATATGACGGGAGCGACATCGCTATTTTTGATAGAGTGAGACCACGAAGTGCATGGCCATGCCCAAATAAGTCAACATTAGATGTTGAGCTCATTTGATCGAGTGAGTCTACTTGGAATTCAAGATTTAGATTGATTAGAGGATGACACGGTCTATGCCTCACATTAATCAATCTAGATGTCTAGGATAGAAGGACACTTGTCACATATTGTGAGGAGTCACAATTAGTAGTCACAAGGTGATGTTGGATCTCAACATTCTTGTAACTTGGGTAGCAATGATGTATTGCTAGATGCCGCTCATTGCTTATGTTTCTAAAGGAGTTTAGAAACATTGCCAACGTTACAAGAACCTATTGGGTCACACACAAAGAACAAGTGGATGAAGATTAGGTTCATATGATGAACCAATTGGATTAGGTTCATGTGTTGAACCAAATTGGATTAAGAGTAATCCAAATTGGGCTAATTGAGTTAGACTCAAGTTGATTCATGTGTTCAATGAGTCTAATTTGGATTATGACTCATTGAATCAATTTAATTAAATGAATTAGATTCATTATATTAAGTTGGCTTGAATCAAATGGTTAGATTAGATCAACCATGAGAGAGATTTGGTCAAGTTTGACTTGATTTGAGAAGGAAGATCAAAGGTCAATTTTGAATTGACCATTTGCCACCTCATTTGTGAGTTGGCATAAGGTGGACCATTGATGATGCTCCACATCATCATGGTTGCACATGTGTGTGACACCTCATGGAGGTTACAAATCCCCTCTTTAATGGCCACATTAAATGGGAAGGGGGTTACACACACATGAAGGAGAGTGAATGCAATTCATTTCTTATTCATTCCATCTTCTTCCTCCTTAGCTCTCTCTTGCTTTCTCCTCTCTTTTGGTCGTGGGTTCCATGAAGGGAGAGAAGGTGGTTGAGTTGTATTCCAAGAGAAGAAAGAAAGGGTGAAGGTCACAAAAGAGGAGACTACTTCTTGAGTGTAAGAGTTTCCTTTCTTATTTCTTTTTCCCTCCATTTAAATCCTATCCGAGAGCTCTAGAAAGTGCTAGCACACTTGGGGCTCTCTTCTCCATCCTTTGAGTGTGAGAAACACTCCTTGTTCGTGTGGATATCACTAGAGAAGTATCTACCTTGATACTTTGGAGATCCGACAAGTACCTTGGACGAGCGGGATTTTGCAAGGGCACGCATCGAAGGTAAAATGGTTTTTCCTTTGTAGATCTACTGTAGATCGTAGTATAAAACTCGTATTTGTGTTTTCGAAATTTTTCCTTGCACGGATCTACGGCTTTGGGTGATTCGGGGTTTCCGCGACGCGAAAAGCGGTTTTCGCGGCCCGAAAAATCCAACATCCACCCCCTAGGACCTAAGGTTACCACCCCTTAGGGTTTTCCTCCACCTAGGGTTACCACCCCCTAGGACCTAAGGTTACCCCCTAGGACCTAAGGTTACCGCCCTTAGGATTTTCCACCACCTAGGGTTACCACCCCCTAGGACCTAAGGTTACCGCCCCTTAGGATTTTCCACCTACCTAACCGCAGTTAGGACTTTCCTGCACACTTGTTTAAGCTCATTAGATAACAAAACAACTTAACTTGAACCCTTTGACATAATCAAAACATCGGTTCGATCGTCGGATGCTTTCTGTACCAACACTATATTGGCCCATATTTCTCTAAGTTTGTTATCTTGGTCGTCGTTGAGCTATTCTTCTTACGGAATCTCTCGGTTGGGGTTATACCTACCTCTTTCCAGATATATCCCGTCCGATATTGGTCTATCTTTCTTAAGGAATTATCTGGCTAGGATTAGTCTACCTTTCTCAAGGTATATCCCGGCCGATATTGATCTACTTCTTAATGCTGCTATCTCTTTTTTCCTTTTTCAGCAAGGACCCGCTAAACCTAACCCATATCACTAGCCTTCTCTTCAAGTCTAGTCGAAGGAGGTGTAGCCGACTGACTAGACACAAGTCTATTTTTGTCTCTTTGCTCTTTTCAAGTCACATCTTGTTCATAGCCCTTGCGGTGGTCTCGTGACTCTATCTATAGTGGTTCCCGTGACTCATGGTACAGTGATCCCGTGAACCTAAGCACAGTAAGTCCGTGAACCCTAATACAGTGATTCTCTGAATTTTTTGATCCTTTAAATAGGGCTATGCCCCTCTCTTCGTTTTCCACTTGCCCTAATTCTTTCTCCTCCTTGTTCTCTTCTTCTGATCGAGAATATGGCCTTAGATCCCTCTTTATGGGGGAAATTCTTGTTGGACAAGGCGAGATCTATATGTGAGTTTGCTCAAGCTTTGGCTTCAGTTAACCCTTCGATTCGAGAAACTATCCTAAGAAACAAAGTTTTTCGGAATCTAGAAGCTCCAATCAAAGGCACAACTGTCCTGCAGACTCGACAAGCTACAAAGGGGTTTCCACTGCTCAAGGAGGGCCAACTAAATAGCCCATGGATGTCGCGACGAAGGCATAGCCCAGGTTATCTGCAAGCTAAGGCGGCCATTCCGGAAGCAGAGCTCCAAGGCTCAAGCGGGAAAGGGATTCTTCAATCACCTTTCCACCAGGGCATGAATAAGTCCACCCGTCCTTGTTCATGAGACCACTCTGCTTCATAGTTTCCTTCATCCTAGGCAAAATATTGCCACTTCTGTAGCCCGATAAAGCTTCTTCCATGCCAAGCAAAAGATTTCCACTTATGCACCTTGATAAGCTTGGCTATGTTGGGATTGAAATCTTCTAAGTACTCTGAAAATTTGTATTAATAATCTGCCTTGGCTTCCTAAGACTTCTCATTTTGAGAGGGAAAATGTAATGTTATGTATCTGATCATGTCCTAAATGTAAAATTGAGTCCTTTTGGTTTATGAGAATAGACAGGCTCCTCAACTTATTGGTTGACACTGACTCATTCATGATAAACATGTTATCTCGGCCGATATTAGTCTGTTTATTGTAGACAGGGTTACCCCGATCGATATTAACCTATCTATAGCGGACAAGGTTATCCTAATCTATATTAGCCCCTCTGTCGTAGATAAGGTTAGCCTGGTCGATTTTGGCCCATACTTTATAATAATATTAATTTAGTCAGTGCTTTGTGCCTAAATGACTCCCCTCATTTCTTGTCTTTCGTCCTCGGTCCAAGTTCTATCACACTCAATCCATCCTTCTTTATGGCGCACAGTAAAACATACCTCTTTTCTCCTGAATTTCCTCGATCATAATTGACTTTTCAACGATAAGAGAATGTTGGAGGCGCATGACGAGGCATCACCAACCCCCGCTTGATACAATTTGTCGCGTCCAACATAAATGCTCACTTATGATCATATGACACGTGTCTTCTCTCTTTTCTGTGTATCATTAGCATTTTCCCTTCCCCTATAATCTACGACATTTATTGAAAAAAGATGTTATGATCTAACGATGGTTGTGTGTATTCTAAACCCTAAACCCTTCATCTTCTTGTCGACTTTGTCCCCTTCCTGCATTAACGTTCTTCTTTTGCTGCAGGCCTTGACTAATCCTCGCGCTCCTTGCTTTCCGGTGATCTCCTTCTTGACTTCAGTAAGTAACTTGCTGTTCTTACTAACCCTTACTTTTGGCCATGGCTGAAGAAATGATTTCCCCCTGGTATGTCCAAATCTCATCTTCTTTTGACAAGAATGTTAGGCTTGCCATTCGCCACCAGTACGAAATTCCTAGGGAATATAGCATGTTGATCCCTAAATCGGATGATCATCCTCATCATCCTCTTGCTAACTGTGTGACCTTTTTCAGGGATCAACTAATAGGGGGTTTGAGGTTTCCCGTTCCTCCTTTTCTAATAGACCTAAGCCGGTATTTTGACATTCCCTTGCAACAATTCGCACCCAATGCTTTTCGCTATCTATGTGGCACCTACATGTTATTTCGCTTGCCGGATATTCCTCCTACTCCCAAAATTTTTTCATGTTCTCTTATCCAAAATGTTCGGAGCCCGGCGTTTTTCTTTTCCAGTCTCAAACTAAGATGGTTCTTTTTGAGTATATGCTTTCGTCTCTTAAAGCTTGGAAATCTCGCTTCTTCTTTCTGAAGTTTCCCGAGCCCATCCCTTGGTCCCATGCTTGGAGATCTTCCTTACCTCCCCTGCCTGACGTCAGGGAGCTTCACCTTCATTCTTCTTTTCTTCTCTACTGCGAAAAATTATTATGTCTCCGCCTTTCCATCCTTAAGTGGCTACGAGTCGATCTTCTATATCTATTTGGCTTAAGCCCTGTCAAGCCTGATCCACCTGGCTCCTTAGGTAAAGTTATGCTTTTCTCCTTATTGATTTTTACTAACTAAAACCCTTCGTTCTATTTTGTGCAGTGGCTGGGTTTTATGCTTCTTTGATTGATAAGGAGCTATGTTTAGAGGAAGCTCAGCTGCACGCAAAAGAGCAGGAGCTCCTTGCTGCCCTTAACCAGCCCTCCTTGGCTGAGGTTTCGATTCCTGTGGTGGAAGCCTCCAGCTCTCAGGTGGTTCCTTCTGTAGAAATTCATGTCATTCCTTTGCCAATTGTTTCTTCACCGTTGGTTATTGCTTCTTCAGCAACCACTTCCCTTTCTATCATTGAGCTTACATCCCCTGTAAGCTCAGAAAAATCCTTAGCTGAAGTTTCTCCCAACAAACGCCCGGGATGCAAACTTACTAGGGCTCCTCCTTCAAAAAGGAGACTTATCCTTCCCACCGACGAACTTGTTTCAGAAGATTTTGTTCCTGCTGACCTTCCTTCTGATGAACCTACTTTGGCTGAGCTTTACCCTTCTCTCATTTTTCCTGCCTCACCCTCTTCCAGTACCAGTGCCCCTGGTGATGTTTCTTTCACTTTTCCTTTGTCTATTCCAGAATCTAGGTGTCTACCCACCTCGCCTTCTTCTTATCTAGTTTTTTCTCCTCCTTCTATTGCAACTTCCTCTTTCTTTGTGGGTTCCTCTGCCATTCCTGTCCTCCCTATACTGCTGGGAGGTTCCTTTGCTAGTGCTTGGGAGAACATCCGTCCTCTGTTTGAAGATCTTACTACTCCTGAAACAATTGATCACTTCTCCTACAAAGAAACTCAGGCATGTTTATTAACATTTATTTATTATTCATCAGTGACTATGTCATAATCCTTTATTACATCTCCAGCAATGGATAGCAAACATGAGCTTGTCTCGGCTAATGCACAATTTATATAACAAGAATAAGAGGTTGAAATCTGAGAATGAAAAGCTGAAACAACAAGTTGCTGAGTTGTCTTCTCCTGTGCTCTCCACTGAATCCAAGAAATAGCTTGAAGCCCAAATTGAGAGTCTCCAATCGCAACTTAGATCAACTACATACCTCAATAAGGAAATGACTTCCATGTTAGAGAAGCAGATAGTGTTGGTGCAGTGAGCACCAGATGATCGAACCTGAGTTTTGATTATGGCAAAGGGCTCAAAGATAAGATGTGATGTTATCTAACAAGGTTCATAGAGCTTACAGGAAAGTCCTAAGTGATGCTTAGGCAAAAGTCCTAGCTGCGGTTAGACAAGGTGAAAATCCTAAGGGGAGGGTAACCTTAGGTCCTAGGGGATGGTAACCCTAGGTGAAGGAAAAATCCTAAGGGGGGGGGGGTAACCTTAGGTCCTAGGGGGTGGTAACCCTAGGTGGCGGAAAACCCTAAGGGGCAACAACCTTAGGTCCTAGGGGGTGGTAACCCTAGGTGGAGGAAAATCCTAAGGGGGGGGGGGGGGGGGGGAACCTTAGGTACTAGGGGGTGGTAACCCTAGGTGGAGAAAAACCCTAGGGGGGCGGTAACCCTAGGTCCTAGGGGTGTTAACCCTAGGTGGTGTTAACCCTAGGTGGAAAGTCCAGTCGGTCTGGAGAACCGGACTGGCATCAGGTAAATCTCCTGAGTGGATTAGGTGAGGATGCATTCCCCGTAGAGGGAACAGTAGACATCGGGTCGACCTAGGGTTTCCGGTTGGAAATCCGAAGTCAGACCCGGACAGTCCGATGACTGTCAAACTTCATATTTATGATATTATATATGCTAACTTTTGTTTTGCAGGATATGTTTGTGTTTTGGATCTAACATGTCTTACAGGTACGAAAGAACAAGGTTAAGCCTCGGATAAACAGTGTTTGAGGCGCCTCCATGGAGCTTGGAGGCGCCTCGGGTGCAAAAGATGAGCTGGCTGCGAAGCAGGCTTGGAGGCGCCTTGAAGGGAGTTCAAGGCGCCTTGGACTGGTGGATGAAGGCGCCTTGAGGAAGCATGAAGGTGCCTCGAACCTGATAAGGTTCGACCAGTTTAGCCCTTATCGCAGCGTGTGACTCGGCCAACATGGAGGCGCCTTGGATGACTTTCAAGGCGTCTTGAACACCCTTTATAAGAGGGTTTCGACCAGCAGCTCAGAACAACTCACTCCAAGCAATCCTTCTGCGACTAGCTGCTAACGACACGATCCCGAAGTGCTGCGACGACCCCCCGACGACCCAGAGCTCCGAATCTTCAATTATTCATATTGTCGTCGGTATAATTTAATTATTTCTTATTGATTATTGTACTTCACTTGTAATTCTATTCGAGCTATTAGTTGTTGCCCACGGAAAGCGATCAAGGATCGCGGGCCTTCGAGTAGGAGTCGATATAGGCTCTAAACGAAGTAAATTCCCCTGTATCTCTGTGTTTGTTCTTTATTCCGCTGCGCATTTTAACTCCAATAATTTTACAAATTTAACGAAATAGCCATGAGCGCTATTCACCCCCCTCTAGCGCTTCTCGATCCAACAGACAATTGAGACCAACAAGCTAAAATCTGATTATGAGTCTGCACTAGCTGATAAACTCAAGGCTCTGCATCTAAAAGATGATGAAATAACTTCTTTGAATACTTCTTTGAACACGATTAAAGAAGAGGCCTCTACTAAAGATGCCGAGCTGAAGACTTCCCAAACAGCTTTGGTCGTCTACAAGGCTGGCGAAGATACTCGCTTCAAGGATCGGGCCACCATCGTGATTAACTCTACTAAGTTCAACAGGCCTATTGCAAAGTCTATCTTGGCGGCCTATACTGCTGGGGCTGAGGGAGCGATCAAGAAATTGCAAGAGCAGGGTTTCCTATCTCGTGGTCCCCCTCTTACCTTCTTAGATAAACGTAGACTTCTAGCCGATAAGCCTGACGATTTATTTCCTCAGTTATCTATAGACTGACCTGTTTACTGTAATCCTGATTATTATAAGGTCTAATTGCTACTGCTCATAACAAGTCTTGTTCGAGACCGTTTTATTTTTTTGTGAAGCTAAACTTCTTCTCTACATCTGCCGTCAAGGATTGTTTATGTTAAAGAACCTGTTAAACCGTTTGGTCTACATTTTGTCCTATACTTGCATCCTTAGCATTTATATGTTTCCACATTATATATATATATATATATATAAAACTGGTTCCTTTTCATTCAGAGTGGTTTAATTCCTTTTTGTATTTATTCCATAATCATGACTAATTTACTATCTTTCGATCGATGCATTACTAATCTCGATCAATTTATTATAGCGTTCTCATCCCGGTCGATTTATCATAAGGTTCTCAATCCCAACCAGTTTTATTATAACCGCTCAATTTATTATAGCACTATAGCTTGACCAATTTACTATATTATCAGTCTTGCTCAATTCACTATAGTTTGATCAATTTAATATTAGTCTCGACCGATCTATTATAACCGATTAGACTATTATTATGTCGACTAATATCGCTCGGGATTTAAATAGTATCCTTTACTCTGATTTAGTATGTTCATAAGGAATTATTGTTTACTTAGATAGGTGCTCTTAAGCTACTCGCTCGCCCTTTTACCAGGGCGACTTTCCTCATGCATCAGAAATGAAATCTTGTCGCTTTTTTCCGAGGATGATCATTAAGCTTAGCATTTTTTCCTCAGGATTCGGCTTTATTTTTTGAACTCAATCCCATTCATTAATGATACCATGTCCTCTCATGGCGGTTATGTGCCCTTATGTTTTCCTTGTTGAACCTTTATACCTAAATTTTTCCTGCAACATCATTGGCCTTTGGGTTTTTCCCTCTTTCTAGTTCTTCTTCTACTTCTGTTTGAGGGTTTTCGATCTAAAGTACAGAGGAAAGAAAGGGTTTAGGACGCTTCCTTCTGCTTTGACTATTCCTTCTTCTTCCTCCATTCACTTTCCTTCTACCATTCGGCCATGGACACTTCTTCCACAGCGTGGTTTATTTCGTGCACTTCTGACCTTACAGAACCAGAGGAGGTGGATTTACAAGTGAGCTATGGCATTCCTTCCTATATGGTTCGCCCCACTCCTCAAGATAGGCCTCATCTTCCTCCCCTAGGAAGTATATCTATCTTCCGGGATCAAGTTTTACAAGGTTTTCGGTTCCCTCTTCCTCCCTTTTTTGCCGACGTTAGTATTTATTTTGGTATTCCCCTAAATCAGTTTATTCCTCAATCCTTCTCTATCCTTATGGGTTTTGTTGGGGTGTCTAAGCTACTAGATTTCCCTCTATCTCCTTGTCTTTTTCACTACTTCTTCATTCCCCGCTGCGTAGACATTGGCGTTTTTAAATTTCAATCTCGCCCAAAGGCTATTTTGTTCAACAAGATTCCCCCTCAAGGGGAATGGCGTCAGAAATTTTTCTTTATGTGTCTCCCTTCTTCTCCCCCTTTTCCTATCAACTGGATATATGATCTTCCCCCAGTGCCTGACACTAGCAATCTCCTTGATGATCCCTCTATCTCTCTTGCCGTATCCAGGCTAAAGGGTGCTAAATTTAGCTTGTCGTCCTTAATTGTGGAAGGTCTAATGTTTCCCTTTGGTATAGGTTCCATCAAAACTCCCTTGGATGTCTCCTTTGGTATGTTCCGACATTCTCCACTATGCTTATCAGCCCTCTGCTAGCTATTTTCTGCAATAACATTTACTTTTTTTGCATTTCAGCTAACGCTCTCCTTCCCTCTTTTATGTACAAGAACCCTACTATGACCAAGTCTTTTTTGAACAATCTTGGCGAAGAATGGCTACAGACTCGTCGAGCGAATCTTTCTTCTTCTACCTTAGGCTTATTATCTAAGGAAGAGAAAAAAAGCAGAAGTTGTCGCAGCTATGGAAGAAGAAGAGGAACAACCCTTTATTGACTTAATCAAGAAACTGAGGCTTACTGAGGATAGCCCTTTTCGTGATATGTTTGGCACTTTCGTGCAGACCCCCATTGTTCCTACACCAATTTCTTTTGAAAGAGGTAAGGCACCAATGCCCCCTACCCACATTGTTTTCAATCTTTCTCTTAGGATGATGAGGCCAGCTCTACTTATTCCTTCCTCCTCTATTGTTGTTTTAGCTACTACTGCCTCCCAGATGACTACTACTACTTTTGCCTCCTCTCAATCTCTTTCCTTGGCCTTACCTTCTTTGACTTCTGGATCCCGAGCTAAAAGAACACCTTGCAGGAGATCTTCTTCAAGTCCCACCTTCAGCAATTCATGCTTCAATAATTGAGCCAACTCTTCTGGCGTTACCACCTCCTATCCCCTTTAGTTCTTCCTCTGCTGCTCTAATTTCTACTACTTCTTTCCCTTCTATCCCTTCTTCTTCTTCTCCCCGTCCTTCTTTACCTTCTACCTCTACGCCTTTATTTAGATAGGCCATGGGTCTACCTTCTCAAATGGGACAACTTCAGACCCTCCTAGTTATGGTCTACTACAGCTACAAGGCCAATTGGCTGAATCTTGGCTACATAGTCAAGAGTTATCAAGAGGCACCAATATTTCCAGTCGTGCTGACAGTCATGGTCGTCAAGCCGTGGCCATAAGTGTTTCTAGTTATATATCATTAGCTTCTCATTATCTTTGCTAATTGTATTGTTATTTTAGTTTCTAGCTTTGAGTCTCCATCTGGATCAGTTAGTCATAGCTTTGGAAAGAGAAAATAACAGGTTAAAGGCTCAGGTGGAGTCATTGAAAGCCAATCTTCCTTCCTCTTATACAGAGCTCACTCAATTACAAGAGAAGATGGCTTTACAAACTCAACAATTAGAAGTTAAGGAGAAGGAATTGCAGGGGTTACAACAATCATTGAAGATCAAAGAACTTGAAAGGAGAACCCTGGAGTTGCGATTGGACCGATTAAATTCTGGCCTCCAAGTGGAAATTTCCCTAAAAGACAAAGCCCTCTCAGATGTTTCTCATAAAATCTTTGTTTTAGAACAAATGGAGAGGCTTCATAATGTCTTTCTCTCTGAACAGGCTCAAGATTCAGCTTCGAGGGATTTTGCTATGCTACAGGAACAAGAACAGAGAAAGGCTCAGGATGCCGAGATATCTTCGCTCCAAAAGGAACTAGAATAGCTTAAATTGGAGAGAGACACTCTCAAAGATCAAAACACTAAACTACAAGCTGACTTTCAAAATTATAAGGAGCGTGAGGAAGACCGATGGGAAGAAAGGCAACTGACTTTTATAAGGTCTCCGGCGTTTGCTAAAGAATATGTTCGCCGAATCATAGGGGATTTAAATCATTCTGTGACAGGGGTTATTCAACAATTGAGAGAAGGATGTTATCTACCCCGAGAACCCCCTTCTTTATTCATAAACCGTCGAAGGCTTAACCAAGAATTGACCGAAGACTTAACCAGCCATTTTGAATAAGCATAACTATGTATTTATAAGAGACTTATAATTAACATACTTGTAATTAAAAGACTTATAATTAAGTACTTGCAATATTAAAGTACTTGCAATTAAAAGACTTGTACTTACCTATTTTTCTGGCTTGTTTTAGTTTGATATTGTTTCTTCCGAGATGCTTTCGAGAGTTAAGAATGAATGCTACCTTGTTCATAAATTCTTCATTATTTTTTGAACCTGATCCTTGTTTTTATGAGCTTCTTCATCTGAAATACCTTCATTATCCATATGATTTTGAGCAGTAAAAAATTTCCGTAAACCCTTTGAACCTTAATCAGGCATGACTATGCACCAAGAATTCCACAGGCTCAGGTGTTACCCAGGGATATGTAATTCCTGCACGAATTCATACGAAGAACTCCAGAGAATGTATTATGCTTTGATTGAGCATAAAATCCCGAGCAGTCTTAGATAAAAAGCTTCATATAATTGGGGATTCTGTTTGGAAATATGATTTTGATCGAATATATATATATATAGATGTATAAAGAATTCCCACTGAACTTTGAATCCCAGACGAGAGTATAACATCAGGTAATTTTTATAAAGAAATCCGTATAACCTTGAACTTCCATCAATAGTATGGCTCCGATGGATCATAACGAGGAAATCAATCAGCCAACGTTTTTCAACTATGCTCTCCATCTCGATTGGCTTAATATGAAGAGTTTTATTATGCTCTGTATTTCCAGTCAGGCATGTAATTCCAATTAATTTGGACCAATTATCATGCTATGCTATATATGAATCAGGTGTTCAATCTTGCGTTCATGGTAGTTTAAAGTCTCCGGTTCTTCCCATGAAGACCCGTCCGAGTTGTTTCATGAGATCTCCCGATCGACTGTGCTTTTGTGATAGTTTAAAGTCTCCGGTTCCTCCCATGAAGACCCATCCGAGTTACTTCATGGGATTTCCTGATCGACTATGCGCTTGTGATAGTTTAAAGTCTCTGGTTCCTCCCATGAAGACCCGTCCGAGTTACTTCATGGGATTTCCCGATCGACTATGCGCTTGTGATAGTTTAAAGTCTTCGGTTCCTCCCATGAAGACCCGTCTGAGTTACTTCATGGGATTTCCCGATCGACTATGCTTTTGTGATAGTTTAAAGTCTCCGGTTCCTCCCATGAAGACCCGTCTGAGTTACTTCATGGGATTTCCCGATCGACTATGCACTTGTGATAGTTTAAAGTCTCCAGTTCTTCCCATGAAGACCCGTCCGAGTTACTTCATGGGATTTCCCAATCGACTATGCACTTGTGATAGTTTAAAGTCTCCGGTTCTTGCCATGAACACCTGTCCGAGTTGCTTCATGAGATCTCCCGATTGACTGTGCTTTTGTGATAGTTTAAAGTCTCCAGTTCCTCCCATGAAGACCCGTCTAAGTTACTTCATGGGATTTCCCGATCGACTATGCACTTGTGATAGTTTAAAGTCTCCAATTCCTCCCATGAAGACCCATCCGAGTTACTTCATGGGATTTCCCAATCGACTATGCGCTTGTGATAGTTTAAAGTCTCCAGTTCCTCCCATGAAGACCTGTCCGAGTTACTTCATGAGATTTCCCGATCGACTATGCTTTTGTGATAGTTTAAAGTCTCCGGTTCCTCCCATGAAGACCCATCCGAGTTACTTCATGGGATTTCCCGATCGACTATGCACTTGTGATAGTTTAAAGTCTCCGGTTCTTCCCATGAAGACCTATCCGAGTTACTTCATGGGATTTCCCGATCGACTATGCGCTTATGATAGTTTAAAGTCTTCGGTTCCTCCCATGAAGACCCGTCTGAGTTACTTCATGGGATTTCCCGATCGACTATGCTTTTGTAATAGTTTAAAGTCTCCGGTTCTTCCCATGAAGACCCATCCAAGTTACTTCATGGGATTTCCCGATCGACTATGCACTTGTGATAGTTTAAAGTCTCCAGTTCTTCCCATGAAGACCCGTCCAAGTTACTTCATGGGATTTCCTGATCGACTATGTGCTTGTGATAGTTTAAAGTCTCCGGTTCCTCCCATGAAGACCCGTCCGAGTTATTTCATGGGATTTCCCGATTGACTATGCTTTTGTGATAGTTTAAAGTCTCTGGTTCCTCCCATGAAGACCTGTCTGAGTTATTTAATGGGATTTCTCGATTGACTATGCTTTTATACGAGACATAAGTGCTTGCACTAACCTGGTGGTGGTTTTACCCTCTTTGAGATTTTCTTAAGGAAACTTGACAGGTCCTTCCTTACAGCTTTCACTAGACAATTGCTTGAACAGATTAGAAATGTTTGCCCAATATCCCTCATGCAATTTGTGTTGGATCGAGAAGCGCTAGAGGGGGGTGAATAGCGCTCGTGGCTTTCACTTTTAGAATTCGTAAAATTGTACGAAAAACTAACAGACTAATAAGCAGTGGAAAATTAAAACAAGCACACAGACACGAAGGAATTTACTTCGTTTGGAGCCTGTGACGACTCCTACTCGAAGGCGCGATCCTTGATCGCTTTCTGTGGGAAACAACTATAAGCTCGAATAGAGTACAAGTATTACAATTAAGTACAATTGAAAAAGACAGTTATACCGACAACAGTATAGTAATCTGAAGATTCGGAGCATCGGGTCATCGATGTCAAGTCGCAACACTTCCGGGTCATCTTGTTAGCAGCTAGTTGCAAAGGGATCGCTTGGAATTTGTTGATTGAAGGTGATGCTCGAAACCCCCTTTTAAACAATGCTCAAGGTGCCCTAAAGTCCATCCAAGGCGCCTTAAACTAGCCGAGTCACCCGCGTGGATCAAGCTTGAATTGGTCGTGACTTATCTCTTCAAGGCGCCTTCTGTGATCTCCAAGGCGCCTTCATCCACCAGTCCAAGGCGCCTTGAGATTCCTTCAAGGCGCCTCCAAGCTTGCTTTGTGGACAGCTCGGGCTTTGCACCCGAGGCGCCTCCAAGCCCCATGGAGGCACCTCGGACACTGTTCATCCGAGGTGTACTTTGTGTTTTTGGTACTGGCAAACATGTTAGTCCCAAAATACCTACAACACAAAGTTAGTACACAATAATAGTATGAATATGAAAGTTTGACAGTCTCCGGACTGTCCGGGTCTGACTTCGGATTTCCAACCGGAAACCCTAGGTCGACCCGACGCCTACTGTTCCCTCTACGGGGAACGCGTCCTCACCTACTCCACTCAGGAAATTTAACCGTTGCCAGTTGGATCCTCTTGATCGACTGGACTTTTGCTCGGCGCTCGATCCTTTCGAATTTTCTGCTGGAATTCCGCTTCCCGGCTGGTCCAGTCTTTCACCTGGTTCGTGACACCAGGACTTTCCACCTAGGGTTACTCCCCTTAGGACTTTTGCCTGAAGCACTCGACCCACCAAGACTTTCCGCATAGGGTTACCACCCCCTATGACCTAGGGTTACCACCCCTAGGGTTTTCACCTTGCCTAACCACAGTTCGGGCTTTTTGCCTAAGTACACTTAGGACTTTCCTGCAATCTCATTCAGACTGTTAGATCACCACACACCTTAACTTTGAATCCTTTGCCATTATCAAAACTTAGGTTCGATCGTCGGATGCTTCCCGCACTAACAATCTCCCCTTTTTGATTATGGCAACCCAAATTCAAGGTTAAGTAAAACAAATGCATAAATATATTTAAAAGGTTTTAAGTGAGCAAGCTTAAGTATATAAATTCAAATTCAAGCATAACTTAAGCTAACACTTAAACATTGTGAAGCTCCCCCTTAATACAGGGCTTTCTTTGTGAATCAGATTTTTACTTTTGAATTTCCCTACTCTCCCCCTTTTTCATTTATCAAAAAATAAGCCAGTTGAAAGCAAGTTTTAAGTTTTAGAAAAAAAAATTTAGGCTTTGAAAAAAGGTAAAAATGCTTGTGTAACACTTAGCTTATAATTAAATTTTACTGAAATAATTGTTAGCTAAGGGAGAAAAAATTGCTGAAAAATTGAAGGCAATGAGTTAAATTTTGCAAGTAAAGAAATATACTTTTTAATACTTTTAGCTAAGTATAGAATGAATCTAAGAGGTAACTTAGAAAAGTATTTTAGCAAAAATTATAAAAGTGGCTAAGTTTGAGAAAGTTAATATATTAATCATTTAGCTAAGCCTTTTTGCAAACATTGAATTTTGAAAATATAGTTTTCAGTTTAAAAAGGTACTTAGCTTAATTAAAAAACTTATTTTGAAAAAATAGGAGTAAGAATTTATTAAATTTTAGGATGAAGAGGGAGTAACTAAATATTTAATTTAAGTTATTTAATCAAATTTAGTTGGTCCTTAAGTCCAAGCATGAGTCAAGTTAAATAGTTGTTAACTTATCCAAATTGTTTTGATCAGGTATCAAAGCCCTAAAGTGCAAGCATGCTCAATCTTAAAATATCCATTTCCTTCACCAACTGTCTAACCTTTAGCTACTTGCTGATTACCTAGAGGGCAGCAGCTTTCACTAGGTTAGTCAAGTTAAATCTTTTGGTCCAAATAGATTTGACTAAGGTTGGATGACTTAAACTGATTGCTGTTAATAAAGTATTTAACGCTTATACTCATAATGATGCACAGATATAAGCATACTGGAGTCCAGGCTGTACCCTATGCATCTCACGCTGTTCTATGTTTTTCAAACACAAGCAAGGTATGCCTAGGTGTTTGTGAGATGCTCTGGTTTAAATCTAGGGGTACATGATATCTAGGGTAGAGCCTAAACTAAACCCAATCCAATTTGAAAATTCTAAGAAAATTGGGATTTTGAAAATATATTTTCCCTATAATTTTCAAAACAATTTAAATGTGGTTTTGAAACAATTTTGAAATATGTGACAATAAGTGCTGAATTAAAGCATAAGTTAGCTAAATATAAGATAACCAACTCCAAGATACAACCAAAAGGTGAGTAAGATATCTAGGTCCAAAAAGTGAGTGACATATCCAGACAATCTAAAAAGATAGAGTTAAGCAGGCGGATCGTCAGCAAGAGGATCGGCAGCTAAGGGATCATTGGCTGGGGGTGGTGCAAGGGGTTGCTCGGGTGCAGGCTGAGGCTGTTCCTGGCGACGGATCTCCCTCGGAGAGAAGCGAACCCTGCAGCTATCTCAGATCGGAGAGATCGGAGGAAGCGATGGCTATCTAGCACAGCCCATTGCGTCTGAATGGACTGGATCTCGAGCCGAGTAAGTCTGTCCTCGACGGAAGGTGGGGCCGAAGTCAAAGGCCCGGCTGATGTGGAGGGTCCGGCATAGGTGGAAGGATCTGCAAAAAAGTCCTCTGCCAGGAAGTCGAGCCACTCCTCACCCTCACCTGGTAAGTCCTCAGCCTCTGGAGCACCAGGAGCAGCAACTGGTGGTGGTCGGCCCTTCCAGGCCAGAATCCCCTCGGCAGTGACCTCTACACCCGCTAATCTAAGACTACGCTGACCGAACTCATCATAAATGGTAAGTGGGATGAGTGTCCCTCTGGTAATGTCTATCCTAGAGTTGGAGAATGTAACGACCCAATTTTCCTCATTAGGAGTTCTAAAAGTTCTTAAAAATATTTAAGAATACTTTAGAAAAATTCTATAGATTTTTAGGAATTTATAGAGTATTTTTATGTAATTTTTGGAGTTCGTTTGATATTTTTACCAAAAGGAAGAAGTTGGAAAAAAAATATAGGAAGATTCGAACCCGAGACCTTGAACCCGAGCAAAACCCGACTAACCAACTAGGCTAGCAAGTGTTATTTGAACAAATAAAGGAAGAGATTTATTTAAGTAATAGGAATTAATAACAAAGAAATAAAAGGAAGGAAAAGGGGTAGCAGCCGAGAATTGAACCGGGGCTTTTGGCTCGGTCAAAACCCAGCCAACCAACTGTTCCGCGGATATTTCGCAAAAGAGTTGGCAGCGAAATAACCTTAAGTTAACAGAGATACCAGAGTTATAAAAGGAACTTAGGGCTTGAAAATTGCCCGAGCCCTAATTTCTCCCGAATCCTTTCTTCTCCCCCCTCTCGCTCGCGATTTCCCCTTCTGCGTGCGACGGTGTTTCGGCTCGAGGAAAACGAAGCCGACGGAGCTAGGGCTCAACTCCGGTGGCCGGCGAAGGTTCCCTTCCGGCGGATCTTCACCAATCGAGACCACCTCGGCAGGAGGGCCCGTAGGCATGAGGAAGCGGCCGGGAAACTCAAGCTTCGTCGCAAACCCTAGATCTCTCTTCTTCGGTTGTAAGCCCAAGAACACGAAGGTAAGTCGCTACTCACATGCAGTAGAGTAGTTTCGAATTCGAATTAGAGTTTCTTTTGGTTTCGGTTTTCGCCGTGAAGAATTTTGGATGTGATAGGGATCTAGTTTCTGTTGGTTCCCGAATTATGCTATGAAAGTTAAGGTTTAGGGTTCGCTGTCGTGAGTTTCCAAGGGAAGAACATGAAAAAGAATAAGTGGAGTGTTTTGCTCGCACTGGTTTCTACCGTGGCACTAAACAGGGAATTGGACTGTGATTTCGGGTTGTTTGAAGCATGCTTGATGAATTCTGTTGCTTTATGCTGCGAATATGTTGCAAGGATTTTAGTTTCAACAGACTCTTAGTTTAATAGAAGCATCCTTTCCTTATACTTGTTTTGTTGGAAATATTTTAGAATGTGCAGATTCAGACATGTTTAGATTTGGGGCATTTGTGTTTGATCAATTTGTTGCACTGTTTGGCTTCTGGTGGCAAGTTTTCTGGACGGGGTTTCTTGAATGGAATGATAGTTTTCTTTTCTCTGTGCTTTATGCTAGTGTCAACTAAGCTTTGTGATGATTTCCGAAGGAATGATTCAATCGAACTTAGTGTTTAACGCTTGAGTTTGCTAGGTTGTTGGAGATGCACATGAATAGATTTCTAATTTTGTTTCCCTTTTGCTTTTAGATGTGGATGAGCAGAAATAGCATACATATATACATGTAGGAACTTAGTTTTGGTTGTCCTCTTCTTTGCTGCCATGTGTAGGAGTAGGCCTTTTAACAAGCATGCAGTAGAGTGGTTTTGTGCTGTTAGCATTTCCATTGCTTAGTTTTGATATAGATCCTTCCTTATTAGTTTTTATGCATGTAGATTTCAAGTTTATGTAGCTCCAATGAGTAGGAACAGCTATGTCAGTTCACGTTGCAGTTTTGGGTTTCCTTTGCATTATAATCAATCTGAACAACTTTCATTTTAGCATGCTTAAAGATTTCAGAATTGTTTTCCTTTGTTTTAAACCTATTGTAGCATGTGTGAAGAAGTTAGATATGCTTTCTTTTGATTTGTCTCTGATATAGCATGCTTATAGAAGTCAAATTTTCTTTCCTTTGATTTAATTCTGTTGTAGCATGCCTATATTCTTTTAAGAGTTTAAGAAAAATATAAGAAAAGAAAGAAAAAGGCCAAGGCCTTAAGTAGATCCCAAAGTCAAGACTTTAGGGATTTTGGCACACAAGGTGCTAAAGAAAATGCCGAGGCATTATATAGAAGTATTAAAAGATAACAAGTATTTTACTTTTATCAGTGGCACTGTGCTGGACTCTCAGTTGTCCTTGGGTTGGGCTCCCATAGTCGTCCCTAGGTTTAGATAACCTAGTAGTAACGGCTCGGCCGACGGTCGACGGTCGACGACTCGAGGGTCGCCAAATGGGCCGCCAAATGGGCCGCCGAATGGGTCGGGTCGTTACAAAAGTAAAAGCACAGTTGTCGGGCCCAAGAAGAAAGTTGATTATTATTTTGAAGTATTATAAGTATAAGTTTTGAACGAGTAAAACGAGTTTTACATAAACATAAAGTATTAGAGATTAAGTTAGAACAAATGAAATAAGTTTCATATAGTTCTAAAAATCAGTAAGTTTAGTTCTTTGTTCTACCATGTTTATCTAGTGGATGAGTAGTTTTCATGTTTACCTATTAGATGAGTAGCATGATTAGCCATTAGAATTACATGAGTAGATTCCTTAGCTTTTCTTTGCTATTAGTTTGACATGAGTAGTTATGTTTATGCTTTATTTCTTTTTAGAGCATATAGTTTCTAGTTCTTTTCGTATACATGCACATTCGTGATTTTGTGAGTTAGATAGAGCTTACTAAGCAAATTTTGCTTATAGATTGCACTTCCTCTTACTGCAGATATAGGAAAGAAAAAGATATAGCAAGGAAGACGACAAGGTGGCGCGGATGGTGTGTGATGTTTGGACTATGGAGTAGACTAAGAGATTGAACCAGAATTTATTTAGAATGTTTTGGTTTAAGTGTTTAACGTATTTAGAACTTGTGCATGTTATTATTTGGTTTGTCTTGTCGTGTATTCGTTAGAGTTGATTTTTCCTTGGTACTGTGCTTCTTTTTTATATATAAACTGCGTGGTTGATTGATATGTGTTCCAGCTGCTTGTGGCTGTGTATATTATGTCATGTATTAATGATTATGGTCACCGGTACAGGGGAGACTCTGCCGGAATTTTTTGGCAGGGTTTCCATGTGGTTTTTAATTATATCGGTTAAGTAGAGTTAGTAGATAAGTAACGGTCATCCTTAGAGAGTAATAGTAGTAAGAAGGGTGGTCGGTACAGAGAATATCTGGGTCAGGATATGGCAGTAGGGCATATGAATCACTCCAGATGTAACTGTACTAGATGCAAGAATGATGTTATGAAACATATGCAATGCTATGTCTATATCTAGGCGCTGACTGAGTGCGTACAAAAAGAACGAGTGGGATGATCGCATCTTTGAGACGTCTCGAGATGAGATGGGTAGAATGCATGCTGTCAGGACTCTGTACATAACATAGTCTTGAACTCGAAGAAGAGTAGACCTGAACTCAGTCTGGCCAAAGGGTCTCTCCTCCCCAAAAAAATGCATGTAGATGTCATCTAAGGTAATGTGGGAATAGGGATCACCGTAAGGTAGCTCCCTACTCGGGTAACACAAAAATGTACACTGGGACTCCCTAAGCTCTAAGCTGGTGCGAAGCAGGGAGGGAGTAAACTGAAGGTCAGTGCCACCAACTCTGGTGGAATAGGTGCTATCATCAACCTTTTCAAGGTTGTGATAGAACTGGGCACACAGGTCTTGATTGACTATAGTGGTGCAGTCAACCAGTTTATCTAGATGATAGTAGTCTATCATCTGGATTGCGTGTAGACAGAATTGGGATAAAAATTCCCTACCAATATATCTAGGTTTAATGGACTCAAAGGTGAACTTAGCAAAATCTATCTTATGTTGCTCCGAGGGGAATCTAGGGTCTGTGGAAGGGGCCCTAGCCGGTGTAGGATCCACAATGCGACGCTTCCTATTTTTGACATTATACAAAAAAATAGAAAAACTAGCACGAAATTTATGTAATAGATGATTGAGAGGAGTTTAGTGTATACCTAGGAGGCATTGCTAGGATTAAAGGAGGAAGGGATGGGTTGAAGGCGCCTTGGTTGGGGAGAAATCGCACGAGACCTTCGGTTGTGTTTCGACAGAAACGAACAGAAGAGGCCTTCTGTTCGTGGCAAAATTGAGGAATGAAGGCGCCTTAAAGGCTCCTTAAGGCGCCATTGGAGGCGCCTTAAAGGCTCCTTAAGGCGCCTTAAACAGGTCGGCGGGAAATTTCCCGCCATTGTTGAGGGCGCCTCCCTTGTGTGGGAGGCACCTTTGTTCAGGCGCCACGTGTGCTTTTTTTTTTTATTATTTAGAATTGAATTAGGTAAGTTAATTTTGGGTCAAAAACTTTAGGTTAATTAAATTTGAAAAATAATTTAAGTTTTGAAAAATAATTTAAGTTAATTAGTTTTGAAAAATAATTTAAGTTAATTAAGTTATGAAAAATAATTTAAGTTAATTAAGTTTTGAAAAAAAAAAATTCAAGTTAATTAATTTTGAAAAAATAATTTTAAGTTAATTAATTTTGAAAAATAATTTTAAGTTGATTAATTTTGAAGAATAATTTTAAGTTAATTAATTTTGAAAAATAATTTTAAGTTAATTAATTTTGAAAAATAATTTAAAGTTAATTATTTTTGAAAAATAATTTTAAGTTAATTAATTTTGAAAAATAATTTTAAGTTAATTAATTTTGAAAAATAATTTTAAGTTAATTAATTTTGAAAAATAATTTTAAGTTAATTAATTTGAAAAATAATTTTAAGTTAATTAATTTGAAAAATAATTTTATGTTAATTAATTTTAGAAATAATTTTAAGTTAATTAATTTTGAAAAATAATTTTAAGTTAATTAATTTGAAAAATAATTTTAAGTTAATTAATTTGAAAAATAATTTTAAGTTAATTAATTTTAAAAATAATTTTAAGTTAATTAATTTTAAAAATAATTTTAAGTTAATTAATTTGAAAAATAATTTTAATTAATTTTAATTTTACTTAGTCATCTCACCCGATCTAAATTTTCAATCAGGTAATCCTATAATTGTTGTGAGATGAATTAGTTTCAATTTTAGGGTTTAGTTTAACTTTGTGTTAGATTCAGGTTTAGCTTTGGGTTCAACAAATAAGCGTTCTTTGGATAAACTTCTGGGCTATGGTGAGTCACAAGGACATCATTAAAGTAACCATGCATTCGAGATTTTCCAAATAGTCCTACCCATTGAACTTAGTACAAAACCTTGGTCTAACTGGTTAGGATCCATAAAGGGTAGCTTCGATCAGTTTCACTTAGCCAAATGCACCAGGTCGAAGCCATATCTTCCTAGACATGCGATGACTAAGTTTTCCCAACGTACTATCATCCAATATTTCACCAGTACCGTGGGTCAAATTAAACCTAGCCCATTTTAATCTAACCCTATTTACCCTGCCGGGTAGGTAAAGTTGGTTACCCTGTCGGGTAGATTAAGTTCGGTTATCTAGTCGGGTAGTTTAGTTGGGAGTGCCAGCTATTCTGGATCCTCCTTCTATTTTTATTTGATTTTGAATTTTGAATTTTGAATTTAATTTCGAATTTTTTAATTAAATTTTGAATTTAGATTTTTTAATTTAATTTCAAATTTTTAATTGAATTTTGAAATTTTAATTTTAATTTTGAATTTAATTTAATTGAATTTTTGAATTTTTAATTTAATTTTGAATTTTTTTTAATTGAATTTTGAATTTTGAATTTTAATTTCGAATTTAATTTAATTGAATTTTTGAATTTTGAACTTTTAATTTAATTTCAAATTTTTTTAATTGGATTTTAAATTTTGAATTTTTAATTTCAAATTTTTAATTGAGTTTTGAATTTTGAATTTTTTATTTCGAATTTTTAATTGAGTTTTGAATTTTCTATTTCGAATTTTTAATTATGTTCGTTTTATTAATATCGTTTTTCTATTTGCTCCCCCTGGATCATAGCCTCGATATGGTCTATCGAGATAGTGTATTTGATCCTTCGGGATCCAATATTGACCAAGTCCAACTTGATTAATCAATTTGGACTTGGAGACCCATGCTTGGACTGTTTTTCTATTTGCTCTTTGTACAAGAGATAAATAAGATTTATATTTTTTCTTTGGTTTAAATCCTAGACCAGTTCTATTGTGAGCGACTCTTTGTGTCCCAAGAATTAGGTCAAGATTCTTGGAACCTAAAGAAAACCGTTCTAGTGTTTTCTCCAGATCCTTGACTTGAATTTTCAGGCTGGAATTCTCTTCTTCATGTTTTTGGACTTGAGTTGAGTTTCCAGTCTGAACTGGTTCAGTCAAAGATTCGGAGTTAGTCACTTCTTTAAGGACTTCTACTTCCTTTAGAAGTGACTTGACTCTAAGGTTTGATTTAGCTAATTTTCGTAACAAATAATTAACTAAATTATTGAGTCGAGAGATACTTACAGAGGTATCGGGCCCTTCGTAAACGGATACGGATCCGTGGCTTCACTCGGACTCGGCCTCCGACTCGCTCTCGCTCTCGAACAGGTTGATCTGGTCCTGGGCCATCAGCGCAAGTAAACTCGTCTGATTGAGCTCTTCGTCGTCGTCTTCTGAGGAAGATTCATCCCATGTCGCCTTCAAGGCCTTCTTATTTCTCTACTTCTTTGCTTCCTTTTGGTTAGGGCAGTTGGCCTTGATACACCCCTTCTGGTTGCATCCGTAGCAGATCACCTCAAATTTTACATTAGAATTCGGTTGAGCCTCCTTGGATTGGACCACCTTCTTTAGGTCTCTCTTGTTGAAGCCTTTCTTCTTCTTGTAGAGTCTCTTTACAAGGTTCATGAGTTCAATGGTTAGTTCATTGTCTTCTTCATCTGAGTCGGTTTCTGCTTCTGGCTCCTGTTCAGTTCTTCGTCGTGATCTTGATTCGCGAGCTCCACCAGTACCTGCAAGCAAAGCAATTCCTTTCTCGGAAGGCTATGTATTAGTCTGCTCATGAAGTTCGAATTCTGAAAATAGCTCGTCTAATCTAATTAACGATAAATCTTTGGAGACTTTGTAGGCATCTACCATTGATGCCCACAATGTACTCCTTGGAAAAGAGTTGAGTGCATACCTTATTATGTTCCTATTTTCGACCTTTTGACCGATTGCGTGCAGGGAGTTGAGGATGTCTTGTATCCGTGCATGGAGTTGACAAGCCGTCTCATCTTCCTACATTTTTAGGTTATACAATTTATTAAGCAACAAGTCACGTTTACTTACTTTTGTGTCGGAAGTTCCCTCGTGGAGTTCGATCAGCTTCTCCCAGAGCTCTTTTGCTGATGTGAACGGACCAACTCTATTGAGCTCTTCCTTGGTCAGTCCACACTGGAGGGTGCAGGTCGCTTTGGCATCAGCTTCCACCTTCTTGATTATGGTTGGTTCCCATTTTTCGCAGGGTGTCGACTTGCCGTCTTCGTCAGATGGGAGTTGTAGTCCTATCTTCACAATCATCCATGTCTCAAACTGAGTTTTGAGGAATGTTTCCATTCGCCCCTTCTAGTATCCGAAGTCTTCTCCGATGAAGAGCGGGGGACGAACGATGCTATAACCCTCTTGATGGGCCATTTGAAATCCTGTACGACAAAAAGAACGAAAATATGTTCCAAGACTAAGTCTTGGATTAGTAGTGCGGGAATAATTTAAAAACAACGGACTCGAGTGGTGTTGCACCAATTTCGAGCAAAAAAAAAACTGAATCGAGAAAAGAATTAGAATATAGCTACAAAGCTAAATTCTAATTGACTCCGAAAATTTTTGAAAATACCACGTAAAATTGTTTCGAATGGTGGTTACACCGATTCAAAATGACCCCACTCTGATACCAATTGTTGGATCGAGAAGCACTAAAGGGGGGTGAATAGCGCTCGTGGCTTTCACTTTTAGAATTCGTAAAATCGTACGAAAAACTAACAGAGTAATAAGCAGCGGAAAATTAAAACAAGCACACAGACACGAAGGAATTTACTTCGTTCAGAGCCTGTGATGACTCCTACTCGAAGGCCCGCGATCCTTGATCGCTTTCTGTGGGCAACAACTATAAGCTCGAATATAGTACAAGTATTACAATTAAGTACAATTGAAAAAGACAGTTATATCGACAACAGTATAGTAATCTGAAGATTCGGAGCTCCGGGTCATCGGTGTCAAGTCGCAGCACTTCCGGGTCGTCTTGTTAGCAGCTAGTTGCAAAGGGATCACTTGGAATTCGTTGATTAAAGGTGTTGCTTGAAACCCCCTTTTAAACAGTGTTCAAGGCGCTCTAAAGCTCATCCAAGGCTCCTTAAACTAGCCGAGTCGCCCGCGTGGATCAAGCTTGAACTGGTCGTGACTTATCTCTTCAAGGCGCCTTCTGTGCTCTCCAAGGCGCCTTCATCCACCAGTCCAAGGCGCCTTGAGCTTCCTTCAAGACGCCTCCAAGTTTGCTTCGTGGACAGCTCAGGCTTTGCACCCAAGGCGCCTCCAAGCCCCATGGAGGTGCCTCAGACACTGTTCATCCGAGGTGTACTTTGTGTTTTTGGTACCTGCAAACATGTTAGTCCCAAAATACCTACAACACAAAGTTAGTATACAATAATAGTATGAATATGAAAGTTTGACAGTCTCTGGACTGTCCGGATCTGACTTCGGATTTCCAACCGAAAACCCTAAGTCGACCCGACGCCTACTGTTCCCTCTACGGGGAACGCGTCGTCACCTACTCTACTCAGGAGATTTACCTGTTGCCAGTGCGATCCTCCAGATCGACTGGACTTTTGCTCGGCGCTCGATGCTTCCGGACTTTCTGCTGGACTTCCGCTTCCCGGCTGGTCCAGTCTTTCACCTGGTTCGCGACACCAGGACTTTCCACCTAGGGTTACCCCCCTTAGGACTTTTGCCTGAAACACTCGACCCACCAAGACTTTCCGCATAGGGTTACCATCCCCTATGACCTAGGGTTACCACCCCCTAGGGTTTTCACCTTGCCTAACCACAGTTAGGGCTTTTTGCCTAAGTACACTTAGGACTTTCCTGCAATCTCATTCAGACTGTTAGATCACCACACACCTTAACTTTGAATCCTTTGCCATTATCAAAACTTAGGTTCGATCGTCGGATGCTTCCCGCACCAACAGTTTGAACCATATCTATTTCTTGGGTGATATTTTTGGCTTGCGTCGTATTTATTGAGTTGAGTAAAGAACATAAAATATAAGCATATGCGTCATTTGTCCACAGGGAAACTGCTTCAGGTAATATTGATTTGTTTTTCCTGACATATCTCTGAAGGAATTTGTTAAGTTTGATAGGGTTGTAAATGATTTGCACTCCAGGGATGTTTGAGAATTCTCCCTTCAGAGTCCTGAAGATAGTATGACCCTGACGCCAACTTTTCTACTACCCTGTAAGGTCCTCCCCATTGTGGTGCTAACTTGCTAACATCCCCAACGGGCTTAACACGTTTCCATACCAGATCTCCCACTTGAAAGAATCTTGGGATGACTCTTCTGTTATAATTTTGCCTCATTCGTTGTCTATATGAGGTGAGACGGGTTGTAGCTTTGTCTCTAATTTTCTCTATTAGGTCTAGTTCCATAAGTCGTCGACCAGCATTGTCTTCATCATATAAATGTTTTCTATCAGATTCTATTCCCACCTCGATGGGAATTACTGCTTCTCCCCCATAAACTAATTGAAAAGGAGTAATTCCTGTAGCTTCTCGGGGTGTAGTGTGATATGCCCAAAGAACACTAGGTAATTCATCTACCCAGCTGCCCCCAACATGGTCCAGTTTGGTTTTTAAACCTCTTATAATTTCTCTATTGGTTACCTCTGCTTGCCCATTACTCTGTGGATACACCACAGAGGTGAATGCTTGAATAATACCATAGCTTTTGCACCAATCTAATATTCTATCTCCTTGAAATTGCCTTTCATTATCAGAAACTAATTTATGAGGAATACCGAATCTGCATATGATATTTTTCCATAAGAACTTAATAACCGCATCTTCAGTAATCCGAGCAAGTGGTTCTGCTTCCACCCATTTAGAGAAGTAATCTACTACTACTAATAAAAATCTTCTTTGTGCAGCTGCCATAGGAAATGGGCTCACTATATTCATACCCCATTGATCAAAGGGGCTGGAGACTATAAAAGTTCTTAACAATTGCGTAGGATGATGCGGAATGTTCTAATGTTTTGACAAGAAATACAAGTTCTCACCAGTTTGTTAGCAACTTCATGTAGAGTAGGCCAGAAATATCCTGCCAGTAAAATTCTACGAGCTAATGACCTCCTCCTATATGACTGCCACATGAGCCTTGATGAACATCCTGTAGGATAAACTGTATATCTTCTGTGCCAATATACTTGAACAGAGGTCTGGAGAAAGCTCTTTTATATAACTGCTCCCCTATCATAGTATACTGAGCAGCTCTTTTCTTAAATATCCTTGCTTGTTCCGCATCATTTGGAAGAATGCCTTGCTGTAGATATAATGTGATCGATGCCTTCCAGTCACTTTGTATTTCTGCGTCAGCTTGTCTTTCAATACAAGATATTAACAGGGTCTGCTCCACTGGCCAATCCAGATTCCATGGTGTTATAGCAAAGGCTAATTTAGCTAATTCATCTGCTACTTGATTCTCAGACCGAGGAACTTTTTGTATATTCACTTCATGAAACTGAGACTTCAACTTATCAAATGCCTCAGCATATAACTTGAGCCTATCATTATTAATTTCAAAGTTACTTGATAATTGTTGGGCTGCTAATTGAGAATCATAATAGATGAGAACCCGAGCTACTCCTATATGACGAGCGGCCTGTAATCCAGCTATCAATGCTTCATATTCTGCCTCATTGTTGGTGGCTCTATAATTCAACCTGACAGAAAGTTGAAGTCTATCTTCCCTTGGAGATATAAGAAGAACACCAATTCCACTACCTTATCTAGTTGAGGAGCCATCCATATAAACTTTCCAAGTGTTTTCTTCCTCGGGGCCTTGGATTTCTGTAATAAAATCTGCTAGAGCTTGTGCCTTGATGGACGAGCGAAGTTGATACTGTATGTCATATTTACTAAGTTCGGTCGTCCATTTGATCAACCGACCAGATGCCTCCGGGTTGAGTAGCACCCGTCCGAGAGTACTGTTGGTCAATACAACAATTGCATGTGCTAAAAAATATGGGCGCAACCTCCGGGCGGTCAACACTAATGCGTAGGCTAACTTTTCGAGTGTAGTATATCTACACTCAGCTCCTTTTAATAAATGGCTGGAAAAATATACAGGCTGTTGTTCTTTCCCTTCCTGCATAACTAATACAGAGCCTACGGCGTTCTCATTAGCTGACAAATATACCCAGAGGGTTTCTCCCACTATAGGCTAAGCTAATACAGGAAGGGTGGACAAGTAATCCTTTAATTCCTGTAAAGCTTTATCACATTCTTCGTTCCATTGAAATTTGTTCGCCTTCCGGAGTATCTTAAAGAAATGGAAGCTGCGATCGGCCGACCTAGAAATGAATCTAGACAAGGCTGTAAATCGGTCGGTAAGTCTTTGAGCTTCCCTCATGTTGCGCGGTGGCTCCATGTTCTGAAGTGCCTTGACTTTGCTCGGGTTGGCCTCTATTCCTCGCTCAGACACCATATACCCCAGGAACTTTCCCC
Organism: Zingiber officinale; assembly: GCF_018446385.1. Classification (NCBI taxonomy): domain Eukaryota; kingdom Viridiplantae; phylum Streptophyta; class Magnoliopsida; order Zingiberales; family Zingiberaceae; genus Zingiber; species Zingiber officinale. The sequence goes on from NC_055991.1 coordinate 114,020,881, forward strand.
CTTTTGCTCCGAATAAATATTTGCCCGGGCTTAGCTTGAGCCCATACTGCCTCAATGTCTCGTAGGACTCCTCTACATCCCTGCACAGATCAATAGCTTGAAGAGACTTAATTAAGATGTCATCAATATATACTTCCATATTTCTTCCAATTTGCCTCTGGAAGACCTTATTCATAAGCCTTTGATAAGTAGCTCCTGCATTTTTTAGTCCAAAGGGCATAACATTATAACAGTAAGTACCCTCAGATGTTATGAAACTGACCTTTTCTTGATCCTCCTTAGCTAGGGGGACCTAATTATAGCCCTGATAAGCATCCAACATAGAAATGTATTCACACCCGGTTGTAGAATCTACCAATTGATCGATCCGGGGTAGCGGATAATAATCTTTCGGGCAAGCTTTGTTGAGATCTCGGAAATCAATACATACCCGCCATTTATTTCCTGGCTTAGAGACCAAGACCACATTAGCTAGCCAGCTGGGAAATTGTAACTCCCTGATGTAGCTGGCTTCCATGAGTTTAGTTACTTCTTCTTTGATAATTTGATTTTGTTCTGCACTGAAATTTCTTTTTCTTTGCATGAACGGCCGAGCATCTGGAAAGACATGCAAAGAATGCTCCATTACAGAAGGAGAAATGCCCGTGACTTCTTTGGGCGTCCAGGCAAAGACATCATTATTCTTCTTCAAGCACTGCACCAGCTCAGCTTTCAGTGTTGGATCAAGATTGGCCGCGACATAAGTAGTAGCTTTAGGTTGACCTGTCTGAATCTGGACTTCTTCCTTTTCTTCATAAACCAGAACATGTGGCCTTTCCTGAATGGCATTGACTTCCATTCTTTGAATTTTTCAAGCAGCGTTAGCTTCAGTCCGGACAATCTCTACATAACATTTGCAGGCTGTCTTCTGATCACCCGGCACTTCCCGACCTGATCATCAACAGGAAATTTTATTTTTTGGCAGAAAGTAGAAATGACCGCCCTAAACTCATTTAGGGCCCGTTGACCCAGTATTACGTTGTAGTAGATGGAGCATCCACCACTATGAAGTAAAACCTTCTTGTCCTCATTAGGGACTCCTCCCCTAAAGATATAGCCAACTTTATTTAACCGAGCGATTGTACTTCATTACCAGTGAATCCATATAGGGGGTCACCATCTGTTGAAGTTCGCTCGGGTTGATCTGTAATTGGTCAAAAGCCTTCTTAAAGATAATATTCACAGAACTACCAGTATCTATAAAGGTACGAGAAACAGTATAATTGGCTATCACTGCCTTAATTATTAATGCATCATCATGGGGTATTTCTACTCCCTCAAGATCTCTGGGTCCAAAACTAATTTCTGGACCAGCTGCTCGTTCCGTGCTGCACCTTACAGCATGAATCTCGAGTCTCCTTGCGTGTGCTTTTCTGGCCCTATTGGAGTCTCCATCAGTGGGCCCACCCACGATCATATTGATATTGCCTCGGGCGGCATTACTCCTGTTTTCTTCTTGTCGGGTTGTCACGGTTTCAGGCTGAGTCTTCTCTGGCGCTTGACTTGTACCGGCCGGGGTGGGCAATGTGCCTTATTGAGGCTCGACCGGGCGATACTCCAATTTGAGCGGACTTTGCTGCCTAGGGTATTGTTGCAGGTAATAATTTTGCCTCTGATAACGATCCTTGTTTGCTCTTTTATTTATTAAGACAAAATAGTCTTCAGTATGATGACTGCTGATCTTATGATAAGTGCACCATCTTCTCGGTGCCGCTGGCTGTATCTCCACATGTTGCACTGCTTGTGCATGATATTCTGGGTGACGAAGAGGTGGATGAATTACTCGCGGCCCCCTTGGGGGAGGGACAGGAGTAGGAGCTTTCTCCTTAACCAGAGTAGGAGAAGAAGTAGTGCTTTCTTTTCTGCGAGCAGCTTGAGCTTCTTCAACATTAATGAATTCATTGGCACGTTCAATTAAGGAATCAAAATTGGCAGGGGCATTTCTTACCAGATCTTTAAAGAAATCATTATCATTTAGACCTTGAGAGAAAGCACTTACTAAGATTTCAGTAGTAGCATTGGGTACATCGATAGCCACCTGATTGAATCTTTTGATGTAGGTTCT